>NW_023493766.1:0-32500 GCF_013265735.2 Oncorhynchus mykiss
AGTGGAGAGGTGGAGAGGTGGAGACATGGAGAGATGGGGAGATGGGAGATGGAGAGATGGAGACGTGGAGGGACATGGAGAGGCGGAGACATGGAGAGATGTAGAGTTGGAGAGGTGGAGAGGTGGAGACATGGAGAGGTGGAGAGGGGGAGAGGTGGAGAGGTGGAGACATGGAGAGATGGAGGAGGTGGAGACATGGAGAGGTGGAGAGGTGGGGAGATGGAGAGGTGGAGAGGTGGAGAGGTGGAAGAGGTGGAGACATGGAGAGGTGAGAGGAGGTGGAGAGATGTAGAGGTGAGAGGTGGAGACATGGAGAGTTGAGAGACGGGAGAGGTGGAGAGGTGGAGACATGGAGAGGTGGAGAGGTGGTGGAGATGGGAGAGGTGGAGAGGTGGGACATGGAGAGATGGAGAGGTGGAGAGGTGGAGGACATGGAGAGGTTGGAGACATGGAGTAGGTGGAGACATGGAGAGATGGACAGGTGGAGAGGTGGAGAGGTGGAGAGGTGGAGAGGTGGAGAGAGGGAGACATGGAGAGGGGACAGGTGAGAGGTGGAGAGGTGGAGTGGGGAGAGGTGGAGACATGGAGAGGTGGAGAGATGGAGAGGGAGAGACATGGAGGAGGTGGGGAGATGGAGAGGTGGAGAGAGGTGGAGAGGTGGAGAGGTGGAGACATGGAGAGATGGAGAGGTGGAGACATGGAGAGGTGGAGAGGTGGAGAGGTGTGAGACATGGAGAGGTGGAGAGGTGGAGAGATGGAGAGGTGGAGAGATTGTAGAGGTGGAGATGGAGAGTTGGAGACATGGAGAGGTGGAGACATGGAGAGGTGGAGAGGTGGAGAAATGGAGAGAGGTGGAGAGGTGGAGACATGGAGAGGTTGGAGACGTGAGAGGTGGAGAGGTGGAGACATGGAGAGGTGGAGAGGTGGTGGAGATGGAGAGGTGGAGAGATGGAGAGAGGGAGATGGAGAGGTGGAGAGGTGGAGACATGGAGAGCTGGAGAATGGAGAGGTGGAGACATGGAGAGATGGACATGGGAGGTGGACATGGAGAGATGGAGAGGTGGAGACATGGGAGATGGGAGACATGGAGAGATGGAGAGGTGGAGACATGGAGAGATGGAGAGATGGAGAGATAGAGTTGGAGACATGGGAGAGATTGAGAGGGGACATGGAGAGGAAGAGACATGGAGAGAGGAGGAAGTGGAGAGGTGGAGAGGTGGAGGACTGGAGAGATGGGGAGATGGGGAGATGGAGAGATGGAGACGTGGGATGGAGACATGGAGAGGCGAGAGGAGACTATGGAGAGATGTAGAGTTGGAGAAGGTGGAGAGGTGGAGACATGGAGAGGTGGAGAGGGGGAGAGGTGGAGAGGTGGAGACATGGAGAGATGGAGAGGTGGAGACATGGAGAGGTGGAGAGGTGGGGAGATGGAGAAAGAGGTGGAGAGGTGGAGAGGTGGAGACATGGAGAGGTGGAGAGGTGGAGAGATGGAGAGGTGGAGAGATGGGATGAGTTGGAGACGTGGAGAGGTGGAGACATGGAGAGGTGGAGAGGTGGAGAAATGGAGAGGTGGAGACATGGAGAGTTGGGAGACGTGGAGAGGTGGAGAGGCTGGAGACATGGAGAGATGGAGAGGTGGAGAGGTGGGAGACATGGAGATGGTGGAGACATGGAGAGGTGGAGACATGGAGAGGTGGAGAGGTGGAGACATGGAGAGGTGGAGAGATGGAGAGATGGAGAGGTGGAGAGGTGAGAGGGAGAGGAGAGTGGAGAGGTGGAGAGATGGAGAGGTGGAGAGGTGGAGAGACATGGAGAGATGGAGAGGTGGAGACATGGAGAGATGGAGAGGTGGAGACATGGAGAGATGGAGAGGTGGAGAGAATGGAGAGATGGAGAGGTGTGGAGAGAAGATGGAGAGAGATGGAGAGAAGGAGAGGTGGAGAGGTGGAGAGATGGACAGAGGTGGAGAGGTGGAGACATGGAGAGATGGAGAGGTGGAGAGGTGGAGACAGAGGTGGAGAGTTGGAGACATGTGGAGAGGTGGAGACATGGAGAGAGATGGACAGGTGAGAGGTGGAGAGGTGGAGAGGTGGAGAGGTGGGATGGAGAGGGAAGACATGGAGAGGTGGAGAGGTGGAGAGGTGGAGAGGTTGGAGTGGTGGTGGAGAGTGAGAGACATGGAGAGGTGGAGAGATGGAGAGGTGGAGACATGGAGAGGTGGGGAGATGGAGAGGTGGAGAGTGGAGAGGTGGAGACATGGAGAGATGGAGAGGTGGAGAGGTGGAGACATGGAGAGGTGGAGAGGTGGAGGGAGGATGAGGTGGAGACATGGAGAGGTGGAGAGGTGGAGAGGTGGAGAGATGGAGAGGTGGAGGAGGTGGAGAGGGAGAGGTGGAGAGGTGGAGAGGTGGAGAGGTGGAGGACATGGAGAGGTGGAGAGGTGGAGGACATGGAGAGGTGGAGAGGTGGAGAGGTGGAGACATGGAGAGGTGGGGAGAGGTGGAGAGATGGAGAGGTGGAGAGATGTAGAGGTGGGAGATGGAGAGTTGGAGACGTGGAGAGGTGGAGACATGGAGGGTGGAGAGGGAGAAATGGAGAGGTGGAGAGGTGGAGACATGGAGAGTTGGAGACGTGGAGAGAGGTGGAGAGGTGGAGACATGGAGAGGTGGAGAGGTGGTGAGATGGAAGAGGTGGAGAGATGGAAGAGATGGGGAGATGGAGAGGGGGGAGAGGTGGAGACATGGAGAGCTGGAGACATGGAGGGGTGGAGACATGGAGAGATGGACAGGTGGAGACATGGAGGAGATGGAGAGGTGGAGACATGGAGAGATGGAGACATGGAAGATGGAGAGGTGGAGACATGGAGAGATGGAGAGATGGAGAGATGTAGAGTTGGAGACATGGAGAGATTGAGACATGGAGAGGTAGAGACATGGAGAGATGGAAGTGGAGAGGTGGAGAGGTGGAGACATGGAGAGATGGGAGAGGGGAGATGGAGAGATGGAGACGTGGAGACATGGAGAGGCGGAGACATGGAGAGATGTAGAGTTGAGAGAGGTGGAGAGGTGGAGACATGGAGAGGTGGAGAGGGGGAGAGGTGGAGAGGTGGAGACATGGAGAGATGGAGAGGTGGAGACATGGAGAGGTGGAGAGGTGGGGAGATGGAGAGGTGGAGAGGTGGAGAGGTGGAGAGGTGGAGACATGGAGAGGTGGAGAGGTGGAGAGATGTAGAGGTGGAGAAGGTGGAGACATGGAGAGACGTGGAGAGGTGGAGAGGTGGAGAGGTGGAGACAGGAGAGGTGGAGAGGTGGTGAGATGGAGAGGTGGAGAGGTGGAGACATGGAGAGATGGAGAGGGGGTGGAGAGGTGGAGACATGGAGAGGTGGAGACATGGAGAGGTGGAGACATGGAGAGATGGACAGGTGGAGAGGTGGAGAGGTGGAGAGGTGGAGAGGTGGAGAGATGGAGAGATGGAGAGGGAGAGGTGGAGGAAGGAGAGGTGGAGAGGTGGAGAGATGGAGAGGTGGAGAGGTGGAGACATGGAGAGATGGAGAGGTGGAGACATGGAGAGATGGAGAGGTGGAGACATGGAGAGATGGAGAGGTGGAGACATGGAGAGATGGAGAGGTGGAGAGATGGAGAGATGGAGAAGGAGAGAGTGGAGAGGTGGAGAGATGGAGAGGTGGAGAGGTGGAGACATGGAGAGATGGAGAGGTGGGAGACATGGAGAGATGGTAGAGGTGGAGAGATGGAGAGATGGAGAGGTGGAGAGATGGAGCGATGGAGAGATGGAGAGGTGGAGAGAGGAGACATGGAGGAGAGGAGACATGGAGAGATGGAGACATGGAGAGAGGGAGACATGGAGAGATGGAGAGTTGGAGAGTTGGAGACATGGAAGAGGAGAGTTGGAGAGGTGGAGAGATGGAGAGATGGAGAGATGGAGAGTTGGAGAGCTGGAGAGATGGAGAGGTGGAGACATGGAGAGATGGAGACATGGAGAGATGGAGACATGGAGAGGTGGAGACATGGAGAGGTGGAGACATGGAGAGATGGAGACATGGGAGATGGAGACATGGAGAGGTGGAGACATGGAGACATGGAGAGGTGGAGACATGGAGAGGGAGAGGTGGAGAGGTGGAGAGAGGGAGACATGGAGAGGTGGACAGGTGGAGAGGTGGAGAGGTGGAGTGGTGGAGAGGTGGAGAGGTGGTGAGATGGAGAGGTGGAGAGGTGGAGACATGGAGAGATGGGGAGATGGAGACATGGAGAGATGGAGAGCTGGAGACATGGAGAGATGGAGACATGGAGAGGTGGAGAGGTGGAGACATGGAGAGATGGAGAGATGTAGAGTTGTAGAGTTGGAGAGATTGAGACATGGAGAGGTAGAGACATGGAGAGATGGAGAGGTGGAGAATTGGTGAGAGGTGGAGAGATGGAGAGGTGGAGAGGTGGAGACATGGAGAGTTGGAGACGTGGAGAGGTGGAGAGGTGGAGACATGGAGAGGTGGAGAGGTGGTGAGATGGAGAGGTGGAGAGGTGGAGACATGGAGAGATGGAGAGGTGGAGAGGTGAGACATGGAGAGGTGGAGACATGGAGAGGTGGAGACATGGAGAGATGGACAGGTGGAGACATGGAGAGGTGGAGAGATGGAGAGATGGAGAGGTGGAGAGGTGGAGGAAGGAGAGGTGGAGAGGTGGAGAGATGGAGAGGGGGGGGGAGGTGGAGAGAAGTGTGGAGAGATGGAGAGGTGGAGACATGGAGAGATGGAGAGGTGGAGACATGGAGAGATGGAGAGGTGGAGACTGGAGAGATGGAGAGGTGGAGAGATGGAGAGATGGAGAGAAGGAGAGGGTGGAGAGGTGGAGAGATGGAGAGGTGGAGAGGTGGAGACATGGAGAGATGGAGAGGTGGAGACATGGAGAGATGGAGAGGTGGAGAGATGGAGAGATTCTAGAGGTGGAGAGATGGAGCGATGGAGAGATGGTGAGGTATTCGTTCAGAGAAGGAGACATGGAGAGAGGGGAGAATGGAGAGATGGAGAGATGGAGACATGGATGTAGAGGGAGACATGGAGAGATGGAGAGTTGGAGAGTTGGAGACATGGAAAGATGGAGAGTTGGATTTTCATTTGGAGAGATGGAGAGATGGAGAGATGGAGAGGGAGAGCTGGAGAGATGGAGAGGTGGAGACATGGAGAGATGGAGACATGGAGAGATGGAGACATGGAGAGGTGGAGACATGGAGAGGTGGAGACATGGAGAGATGGAGACAAATTAGATGGAGACAGAGAGGTGGAGACATGGAGACATGGAGAGGTCTAGACATGGAGAAATGGAGAGGTGGAGAGGTGGAGAGAGGGAGACATGGAGAGGTGGACAGGTGGAGAGGTGGAGAGGTCAGTGGTGGAGAGGTGGAGAGGTGGTGAGATGGAGAGGTGGAGAGGTGGAGACATGGAGAGATGGGGAGATGGAGACATGGAGAGATGGAGAGCTGGAGACATGGAGAGATAGTGGAGACATGGAGAGGTGGAGAGGTGGAGACATGGAGAGATGGAGAGATGTAGAGTTGTAGAGTTGGAGAGATTGAGACATGGAGAGGTAGAGACATGGAGAGATGGAGAGGTGGAGAGGTGGAGAGGTGGAGAGATGGAGAGGTGGATCCAGAGGTGGAGACATGGAGAGATGGGGAGATGAAAGGTTGATGGAGAGATGGAGACGTGGACCACATGGAGAGGTGGAGACATGGAGAGATGTAGAGTTGGAGAGGTGGAGAGGTGGAGACATGGAGAGGTGGAGAGGGGAGAGGTGGAGAGGTGGAGACATGGAGAGTTGGAGAGGTGGAGACATGGAGAGGTGGAGAGGTGGTGAGATGGAGAGGTGGAGAGGTGGAGAGGTGGAGACATGGAGAGGTGGAGAGGTGGAGAGATGTAGAGTGCTGGAGAGATGGAGAGTTGGAGACGTGGAGAGGTGGAGACATGGAGAGGTGGAGAGGTGGAGAAATGGAGAGGTGGAGAGGTGGAGACATGGAGAGTTGAGACGTGGAGAGGTGGAGAGGTGGAGACATGGAGAGGTGGAGAGGTGGAGACATGGAGAGATGGGTGAAGGGGAGGTGGAGAGGTGGAGACGTAGAGGTGGAGACATGGAGAGGTGGAGACATGGAGAGATGGACAGGTGGAGACATGGAGAGGTAGAGAGGTGGAGACATGGAGAGATGGAGACATGGAGAGATGGAGACATCCATGAGATGTAGAGATGTAGAGTTGGAGACATGGAGAGATTGAGACATGGAGAGGTAGAGACATGGAGAGATGGAGAGGTGGAGACATGGAGAGATGGAGAGATGGAGAGATGTAGAGATGGAGACATGGAGAGATGGAGAGGTGGAGACATGGAGAGATGGAGAGGTGGAGAGATGGAGAGATGGAGAGATGGAGAGATGGAGAGATGGAGAGATGGAGAGGTGGAGAGAAGGAGACATGGAGAGAGGGAGACATGGAGAGATGGAGAGATGGAGACTGGAGAGAGGGAGACATGGAGAGATGGAGAGTTGGAGAGTTGGAGACATGGAAAGATGGAGAGTTGGAGAGGTGGAGAGATGGAGAGATGGAGAGATGGAGAGTTGGAGAGCTGGAGAGATGGAGAGGTGGAGACATGGAGAGATGGAGACATGGAGAGATGGAGACATGGAGAGGTGGAGACATGGAGAGGTGGAGACATGGAGAGATGGAGACATGGGGAGATGGAGACATGGAGAGGTGGAGACATGGAGACATGGAGAGGTGGAGACATGGTAGAGGTGGAGATGGTGGTAGAGGTTGGAGAGAGGGAGACATGGAGAGGTGGACAGGTGGAGAGGTGGAGAGGTGGAGTGGTGGAGAGGTGGAGAGGTGGTGAGATGGAGAGGTGGAGAGGTGGAGACATGGAGAGATGGGGAGATGGAGACATGGAGAGATGGAGAGCTGGAGACATGGAGAGATGGAGACATGGAGAGGTGGAGAGGTGGAGACATGGAGAGAGGAGAGATGTAGAGTTGTAGAGTTGGAGAGATTGAGACATGGAGAGGTAGAGGACATGGAGAGGATGGAGAGGTGGAGAGGTGGAGAGGTGGAGAGATGGAGAGGTGGAGATGAGGTGGAGACATGGGAGAGTTGGAGACGTGGAGAGGTGGAGAGGTGGAGACATTGGAGGAGGTGGAGAGGTGGTGAGATGGAGAGGTGGAGATGTGGAGACATGGAGAGATGGAGAGGTGGAGAGGTGGAGACATGGAGAGGTGGAGACATGGAGAGGTGGAGACATGGAGAGATGGACGGTGGAGACATGGAGAGGTGGAGAGATGGAGAGATGGAGAGTGAGAGGTGGAGGGAAGGAGAGGTGGAGAGGTGGAGAGATGGAGAGGTGGAGAGGTGGAGACATGGAGAGATGGAGAGGTGGAGACATGGAGAGATGGAGAGGTGGAGGACATGGAGAGATGGAGAGGTGTGAGACATGGAGAGATGGAGAGGTGGAGAGATGGAGAGATGGAGAGAAGGAGAGGTGGAGAGGTGGAGAGATGGAGAGGTGGAGAGGTGGAGACATGGAGAGATGGAGAGGTGGAGACATGGAGAGATGGAGAGTGGAGAGATGGAGAGATGGAGAGGTGGAGAGATGGAGCGATGGAGAGATGGAGAGTGGAGAGAAGGAGAACATGGAGAGAGGGGAGACATGGAGAGATGGAGAGATGGAGACATGGAGAGAGGGAGACATGGAGAGATGGAGAGTTGGAGAGTTGGAGACATGGAAAGATGGAGAGTGGAGAGGTGGAGAGATGGAGAGATGGAGAGATGGAGAGTTTGGAGAGCTGGAGAGATGGAGAGGTGGAGACATGGAGAGATGGAGACATGGAGAGATGGAGACATGGAGAGTGGAGACATGGAGAGGTGGAGACATGGAGAGATGGAGACATGGGGAGATGGAGACATGGAGAGGTGGAGACATGGAGACATGGAGAGGTGGAGACATGGAGAGGTGGAGAGGTGGAGCGAGGTGGAGAGAGGGAGACATGGAGAGGTGGACAGGTGGAGAGGTGGAGAGGTGGAGTGGTGTAGAGGTGGAGAGGTGGTGAGATGGAGAGGTGGAGAGGTGGAGACATGGAGAGATGGGGAGATGGAGACATGGAGAGATGGAGAGCTGGAGACATGGAGAGATGGAGACATGGAGAGGTGGAGAGGTGGAGACATGGAGAGATGGAGAGATGTAGAGTTGTAGAGTTGGAGAGATTGAGACATGGAGAGGTAGAGACATGGAGAGATGGAGAGGTGG
The DNA here is from genome assembly GCF_013265735.2 of Oncorhynchus mykiss. Classification (NCBI taxonomy): domain Eukaryota; kingdom Metazoa; phylum Chordata; class Actinopteri; order Salmoniformes; family Salmonidae; genus Oncorhynchus; species Oncorhynchus mykiss. The sequence continues at coordinate 8,299 of NW_023493766.1, forward strand.
GAGAGGTGGAGAGGTGGAGAGATGGAGAGGTGGAGAGGTGGAGACATGGAGAGATGGGGAGATGGGAGATGGAGAGATGGAGACGTGGAGACATGGAGAGGTGGAGACATGGAGAGATGTAGAGTTGGAGAGGTGGAGAGGTGGAGACATGGAGAGGTGGAGAGGGGGAGAGGTGGAGAGGTGGAGACATGGAGAGTTGGAGAGGTGGAGACATGGAGAGGTGGAGAGGTGGTGAGATGGAGAGGTGGAGAGGTGGAGAGGTGGAGACATGGAGAGGTGGAGAGGTGGAGAGATGTAGAGGTGGAGAGATGGAGAGTTGGAGACGTGGAGAGGTGGAGACATGGAGAGATGGAGAGGGTGGAGAAATGGAGAGGTGGAGAGGTGTAGACATGGAGAGTTGGAGACGTGGAGAGGTGGAGAGGTGGAGACATGGAGAGGTGGAGAGGTGGAGACATGGGAGAGATGGGGAGAAGGAGAGGTGGAGAGGTGGAGACATGGAGAGGTGGAGACATGGAGAGGTGGAGACATGGAGAGATGGACAGGTGGAGACATGGAGAGGTAGAGAGGTGGAGACATGGAGAGATGGAGACATGGAGAGATGGAGACATGGAGAGATGTAGAGATGTAGAGTTGGAGACATGGAGAGATTGAGACATGGAGAGGTAGAGACATGGAGAGATGGAGAGGTGGAGACATGGAGAGATGGAGAGATGGAGAGATGTAGAGTTGGAGACATGGAGAGATTGAGACATGGAGAGGTGGAGACATGGAGAGATGGAGAGGTGGAGAGGTTAGTATTGGGCTAAGGCACATATAGCACTTTGTGGTTCAAGAGTTACAGCCTGGGGACCATGCAGCATCCAGGCTATAGTTTAGGAGTTACAGCCTGGGACCATTAAGCATCCAGGCTATAGTTCAGGAGTTATAGCCTGGGACCATGCAGCAGCCAGGCTATAGTTCAGGAGTTATAGCCTGGGACCATGCAGCATCCAGGCTATAGTTTAGGAGTTACAGCCTGGGACCATGCAGCATCCAGGCTATAGTTCAGGAGTTACAGCCTGGGACCATGCAGCATCCAGGCTATAGTTCAGGAGTTATAGCCTGGGACCATGCAGCAGCCAGGCTATAGTTTAGGAGTTACACCCTGGGACCATGCAGCATCCAGGCTATAGTTTAGGAGTTACACCCTGGGACCATGCAGCAGCCAGGCTATAGTTTAGGAGTTACACCCTGGGACCATGCAGCAGCCAGGCTATAGTTCAGGAGTTATAGCCTGGGACCATGCAGCAGCCAGGCTACAGTTCAGGAGTTATAGCCTGGGACCATGCAGCATCCAGGCTATAGTTTAAGAGTTACACCCTGGGACCATGCAGCAGCCAGGCTATAGTTTAGGAGTTACACCCTGGGACCATGCAGCATCCAGGCTACAGTTCAGGAGTAGTCAGACTGTGCATTCAGGTCAGATAACTCACGGAGACATAAAGGATCAAGCGTTGTGGAACAGGAATGCTGATCTAGGATCAGATCCCCCTGTCTATGTAATCTTATTCATTATGATATAAAGGTCAAAACTGATTACGGTCAATGTATGTATGAATGTATATCTGTCTGTCTGTCTGTCTGTCTGTCTGTCTGTCTGTCTGTCTGTCTGTCTGTCTGTCTGTCTGTCTGTCTGTCTGTCTGTCTGTCTGTCTGTCTGTCTGTCTGTCTGTCTGTCTGTCTGTCCAGTCCCTCTTACTGAGCTGACCTGACTCTTTTAGATAATAAATTAGCCAGTTAACTGCAGCCCCAGACTAGGGTAATGACCAGGGCTCAGGGTAATGGCTAAAGTGGGCCACCAGAGATTTCAACTGAGCCTAAACACATAGGCATTAGGGGTATTAGTCCTTGTAGTGCATTAGAAGGATAGGAAAGGAGGGAGGGAGATAGGGGTAGTAGACTAGTGAGGGGTAGTAGACTAGTGCTTAGTGACTTAGAGGGGTAAGGGAGGAGGGAGGGTTGGAAGGGAGGGGAGGAGGGAGTGTAGGAGAGAGGGTAGGAGGAAGTGGAGAAGGGATGGGAGGGGAGGGGAGGAAGGAGGGGAGGAGGGAAGGGAGGGGAGGAGGCAGGGTAGTGGAGAAAAGAGGAAGACAGATAGATAACATTACATTAGTAGAGTCACTAACATTAGGAGATAGTTGGTAGTATATATCTAATACTACTATAGTACAGTCACTAACATTAGGAGATGGTTGGTAGTATATATCTAATACTACTATAGTACAGTGACTAACATTAGGAGATGGTTGGTAGTATATATCTAATACTACATTAGTACCGTCACTAACATTAGGAGATGGTTGGTAGTATATATCTAATACTACTGTAGTACAGTCACTAACATTAGGAGATGGTTGGTTGGTAGTATATATCTAATACTACTATAGTACAGTCACTAACATTAGGAGATGGTTGGTTGATAGTATATGTCTCGTAAGTAGAGTTATCACTATTTTTTAACAATGACGAACACAGTTATAAATACTACTAAACTACTACTTTGTCAAAAGTAAGGTATTTGCTGATCTCCTTCTGAATGTGTGTAACCAACTACTGCAGAAACAGGCATGGTAAAGCCCTAGCTGAGCACTGCTGACTGGAGCCTTGGGGTGGGTCCTTGACCTATGGGGATCGCTCCTTTTGGAAAGACCTCATTACTCCAAGGCAAACACACAGGGGGTTGCTCTTTCCTTCTGTCGCAATCACAGAAATCAACAAAACCCTCTTCCCCATTAGTCTCTCGATACATCTCTCTCCACTACACTCATACGTTTCCATCTCCCTCTCTCCCTATTACTATGTGAGGTGTGAACAAAACACCAACCACTACAGCTCGCTTTCAGCATCACTGCAACACTTCTGCAATTATATGCCGTATCTCTTGGATACACAAGCGGAGTGCATTTTGTCAAGGCCCTGGGGGAGTCACAGAGAAACTTACTACCAATCAAAATGCACACTTAGTCCCAGAGCAAAACAAACCTGGATGGAAGATGGATGAATAATGCATTAGATAGATATGAGAGAGAGAGATAGAGAGAGAGAGAGAGAGAGAGAGAGAGAGAGAGAGAGAGATGAGAGAGAGGAGAGAGAGAGAGAGAGAGAGAGAGAGAGAGAGAGAGAGGGAGAGAGAGAGAGACAGCGACAGAGAGAGAGAGAGAGAGAGACAGCGAGAGAGAGAGAGAGAGAGAGAGAGAGAGAGAGAGAGAGAGCGAGAGGAGAGAGAGAGAGAGACAGCGAGAGAGAGAGAGAGAGAGAGAGAGAGAGAGAGAGAGAGAGAGAGAGAGAGAGAGAGAGAGAGAGAGAGAGAGAGAGAGAAATTAGGGTTTTCTATACAAATTGTTTGAAAGCGGTGTTGGGGTTAAATCATACGACATTATAAAATCCATGTACACACACAACAAGTGTTGTTAAAATTGGCAAAAAAACACACACATTTCTTTCCACAAGGCTGTGGGGTGAGACAGGTATGCAGCTCAACCTACTAAATAAAATTCTACTATTTGCTGATGATCTGGTGCTTCTGTCCCCAAACAAGGAGGGCCTACAGCAGCACTTAGATATTCTGCACAGATTCTGTCAGACCTGGGCCCTGACAGTAAATCTCAGTAAGACCAAAAATAATGGTGTTCCAAAAAAGGTCCAGTTGCCAGGACGACAAATATAAATTCCATCTCGACACCATTGCCCTAGAGCACACAAAAAACTATACATAAAAAGGAACAGAACATTTTACACACTAATAGGATGTCTAAAAACAGTTACAGAACCCATTGCCCTTTCTGTTTGTGAGGTCTGGGGTCCGCTCACTGACCAATCATTTACCAAATGTGACAAACACCAAATGGAGACTCTGCATGCAGAATTCTGCAAAAACATCCTCCGTGTACAACGTAGAGCACCAAATCATGCATGCAGAGCAGAATTAGGCCAATACCCGCTAATTATCAAAATCCAGAAAAGAGTAATTAAATTATACAACCACCTAAAATGAAGTGATTCTCAAAACTTCCATAACAAAGCTATCACCTACAGAGAGATGAACCTGGAGAAGAGTCGCCTAAGCAAGCTGGTCCTGGGGCTCTGTTCACAAACACAAACACACCCCACAGAGCACCAGGACAGCAGCACAATTAAAACCAACCAAATCACGAGAAAACAAAAATATAATTACTTGACACACTGGAAAGAATTAACAAAAAAACTGAGCAAACTAGAATTATATTTGGCCCTAAACAGAGAGTACATAGTGGCAGAATACTGACCACTGAGACTGACCCAAAATGAAGGCTTTGACTATGTACAGACTCAGTAAGCATAGCTTTACTATTGAGAGAGGCTCCTGAAGGCAGCCCTGGCTCTCAAGAGAAGACAGGCTATGTGCACACTGCCCACAAGGTGGAAACTGAGCTGCACTTCCTAACCTCCTGACAAATATATGATCATATTAGAGACACATATTTCCCTCAGTTTACACAGACACCCAAATAAATTTTAAAAGCCCTTTGAATTTAATTTAATTGAGAGGGAGAGAAGAGAGAGTAAGATAGAGAGGAGAGAAAGAGAGAGAATGAGAACGAGAGAGAGAAATAATAGAGATGAGAAAGAGAGACAAAGACAAAGCGAAAGAGAAGAACAGAGAGACAGAGAGGGAACACCGTCTCAGGCTAGAGGAGTGAAGAAGAGTGCCCTTGGGGGCAGATTAACAATCTTTCACAATTGTTTCTGTGATAATAAACTAGATTGCCTGGAGGAACCAATAGGTTGCAAAGCATCTTCCTCTATCAGCCAATAGAGATGTAACATACACTTCCTGTCCTCCTCCTCCTGCTCTTCCTCCTCCTCCTCCTCTTCCTCCTCCCGAACCACTAGATAACTCCTAGCTCCAGCCCCTAATCACTGTGTGTCTGTGTGAGCTGTGAAACTGCTGTGTTGTGTCTGCTGGTCTGTCAGGTGACTTCATTAACCAATCTCCTTCTAGACAGAAGCTGTTTGAAGCTGCTGGTCTGTCAGGTGACTTCATTAACCAATCTCCTTCTAGACAGAGGCTGTTTGAAGCTGCTGGTCTGTCAGGTGACTTCATTAACCAATCTCCTTCTAGACAGAGGCTGTTTGAAGCTGCTGGTCTGTCAGGTGACTTCATTAACCAATCTCCTTCTAGACTTAGGCTGTTTGAAGCTGCTGGTCTGTCAGGTGACTTCATTAACCAATCTCCTTCTAGACAGAGGCTGTTTGAAGCTGCTGGTCTGTCAGGTGACTTCATTAACCAATCTCCTTCTAGACAGAGGCTGTTTGAAGCTGCTGGTCTGTCAGGTGACTTCATTAACCAATCTCCTTCTAGACAGAGGCTGTTTGAAGCTGCTGGTCTGTCAGGTGACTTCATTAACCAATCTCCTTCTAGACAGAGGCTGTTTGAAGCTGCTGGTCTGTCAGGTGACTTCATTAACCAATCTCCTTCTAGACTTAGGCTGTTTGAAGCTGCTGGTCTGTCAGGTGACTTCATTAACCAATCTCCTTCTAGACAGAGGCTGTTTGAAGCTGCTGGTCTGTCAGGTGACTTCATTAACCAATCTCCTTCTAGACAGAGGCTGTTTGAAGCTGCTGGTCTGTCAGGTGACTTCATTAACCAATCTCCTTCTAGACAGAGGCTGTTTGAAGCTGCTGGTCTGTCAGGTGACTTCATTAACCAATCTCCTTCTAGACAGAGGCTGTTTGAATCTGCTGGTCAATGTTGATATCTGTTGCTATCAGGGAACAGGTTCAAAGGTAGGAATTTACTTCCCTGACTGACTGGCTGTATGGAGCTTGTTGGGCTTGGCTGTTGCTGTCGGCTGACTTGGGGTGTGGTGTATAGTCATGTACTTTTATCTCTACATTTATATCCAAATAAAACTTTACTTACATAACTGGTCCATTGTAATCTGAATGAGGTGAGCACAGGCTTTCAATAACTTATTAACAACAATCATGATTAGAATTTAAACAGACACGATTCACCAGGACTATAGGGTCTACTACTATCTACCAGAGGGGAGGATTCACCAGGACTATAGAGTCCATTACTGTCTACCAGCTCAGAGGGGAGGATTCACCAGGACTATAGGGTCTACTACTATCTACCAGCTCAGAGGGGAGGATTCACCAGGACTATAGGGTCTACTCCTATCTACCAGCTCAGAGGGGAGGATTCACCAGGACTATAGGGTCTACTACTATCTACCAGCTCAGAGGGGAGGATTCACCAGGACTATAGTGTCTACTACTATCTATCAGCTCAGAGGGGAGGATTCACCAGGACTATAGTGTCTACTACTATCTACCAGCTCAGAGGGGAGGATTCACCAGGACTATTGTGTCCACTACTATCTATCAGCTCAGAGGGGAGGATTCACCAGGACTATTGTGTCCACTACTATTTACCAGCTCAGAGGGGAGGATTCACCAGGACTATAGGGTCTACTACTATCTACCAGCTCAGAGAGGAGGATTCACCAGGACTATAGTGTCCATTACTGTCTACCAGCTCAGAGGGGAGGATTCACCAGGACTATAGGGTCTACTACTATCTACCAGCTCAGAGGGAGGATTCACCAGGACTATAGGGTATACTACTATCTACCAGCTCAGAGGGAGGATTCACCAGGACCATAGGGTCTACTACTGTGGGAACCACTCCTCTCCTCAGACCACCAGACACGGGATAAGAGGTGATGGTATGCAGACACTCAGAACAATCTGGCAACATTTCTGTTAGACAAGTTCCAGACATGAATCAAAGAGAACAGCTTCTTAGAAGGAACGATGAGGCCGTTCTTTGGTCGTAGATACCGGTGGGACGTTCTCTTATCAACTGTGTAAAAGACGTTCTCATCACTCTCTCTCTCTCTCTCTCTCTCTCTCTCTCTCTCTCTCTCTGTCTCTCTCTCTCTGCACTCAGTGCCTTCTTCACTGTGCTCTGATGTCTCAATATCTCTAGAGCATTCCTGTCAACACAGATAATGCAGAGAAAGGTTTTCCCATGCTCTCCTCCCCTCCTTTTCTATCCACTCCTCGACTCTTCTCATACCAGCAATATGCAGCAGCAGGAATCAAGGCCACCTTATTAACAGTTGGAAGATGGCCCAGGTCTAGAGAGAAGATGAGAGGAGAAGGGCGGAGAAGAGGCCCAGGTCTAGAGAGAAGATGAGAGGAGAAGGGCGGAGAAGAGGCCCATGTCTAGAGAGAAGATGAGAGGAGAAGGGCGGAGAAGAGGCCCAGGTCTAGAGAGAAGATGAGAGGAGAAGGGCGGAGAAGAGGCCCAGGTCTAGAGAGAAGATGAGAGGAGAAGGGCGGAGAAGAGGCCCAGGTCTAGAGAGAAGATGAGAGGAGAAGGGCGGAGAAGAGGCCCAGGTCTAGAGAGAAGATGAGAGGAGAAGGGCGGAGAAGAGGCCCATGTCTAGAGAGAAGATGAGAGGAGAAGGGCGGAGAAGAGGCCCAGGTCTAGAGAGAAGATGAGAGGAGAAGGGCGGAGAAGAGGCCCAGGTCTAGAGAGAAGATGAGAGGAGAAGGGCGGAGAAGAGGCCCAGGTCTAGAGAGAAGATGAGAGGAGAAGGGCGGAGAAGAGGCCCAGGTCTAGAGAGAAGATGAGAGGAGAAGGGCGGAGAAGAGGCCCATGTCTAGAGAGAAGATGAGAGGAGAAGGGCGGAGAAGAGGCCCAGGTCTAGAGAGAAGATGAGAGGAGAAGGGCGGAGAAGAGGCCCAGGTCTAGAGAGAAGATGAGAGGAGAAGGGCGGAGAAGAGGCCCAGGTCTAGAGAGAAGATGAGAGGAGAAGGGCGGAGAAGAGGCCCAGGTCTAGAGAGAACATGAGAGGAGAAGGGTGGAGAAGAGGCCCAGGTCTAGAGAGAAGGTGAGTGGAGAAGGGCAGAGAAGAGGCGTAATGTGTATGCCCTCCTCTGGTTTTTCATTTTAGTCATTTAACAGGCACTCTCATCCAGAGAGACTTACAGGGTCAATTAGGGTTAAGTGCCTTGCTCAAGGGCACATGAACAGATGTTTTACCTAGTTGGCTGGGGATTCGAACCAGCAACCTTTCGGGTTAGCTACTTGCCACCCATAGATCTGTCACTTTCAGCCTTGCGCTACCGCATAGCAGTTTTATCACTCTCTGTCTTCCTGCTGTTAACAGAACAACAGAACCAACACCTCTGTCAGGGTGGCAAGGATGGATCAATTACAGTTATACATTTTGACCATTTAGCAGACTGTCTTATCCAGAGCGACTTACAGTCAGCAAAATAAATATTCAGCAAAATGTGACAAAATATTCTGCGAAATAAACTTCTTCCTGCCCAAAACTATATGTTCCTGCTAGGTGATTTGTTTGATAAATTACTTTGGTAATTCAACTCATGGCTCTATCCTAGCTGCTGCAGGGATGTGCAGGTCTACAGTCTGACAGGATCTGATCAGTAATAACATTAGAGATGGACAATAGTCTGACAGGACCTAATCATTAATAACATCAGAGATGTACAGGTCTAGAGAACTAAACAACAACTCCAGGAGGATAGAGAAGGAGAGAACTAAACAACAACTCCAGGAGGACAGAGAAGGAGAGAACTAAACAACTCCAGGAGGACAGAGAAGGAGAGAACTAAACAACCCCAGGAGGACAGAGGAGAGAACTAAACAACTCCAGGAGGACAGAGAAGGAGAGAACTAAACAACTCCAGGAGGACAGAGAAGGAGAGAACTAAACAACTCCAGGAGGACAGAGAAGGAGAGAACTAAACAACAACTCCAGGAGGATAGAGAAGGAGAGAACTAAACAACTCCAAGAGGACAGAGAAGGAGAGAACTAAACAACAACTCCAGGAGGATAGAGAAGGAGAGAACTAAACAACAACTCCAGGAGGATAGAGAAGGAGAGAACTAAACAACTCCAGGAGGACAGAGAAGGAGAGAACTAAACAACAACTCCAGGAGGATAGAGAAGGAGAGAACTAAACAACTCCAGGAGGACAGAGAAGAAGAGAACTCCAGGAGGACAGAAAAGGAGAGAACTAAACAACTCCAGGAGGACAGAGAAGGAGAGAACTAAACAACTCCAGGAGGACAGAGAAGGAGAGCACTAAACAACTCCAGGAGGACAGAGAAGGAGAGAACTAAACAACAACTCCAGGAGGATAGAGAAGGAGAGAACTAAACAACAACTCCAGGAGGATAGAGAAGGAGAGAACTAAACAACTCCAGGAGGACAGAGAAGGAGAGAACTAAACAACAACTCCAGGAGGACAGAGAAGGAGAGAACTAAACAACTCCAGGAGGACAGAGAAGGAGAGAAATAAACAACAACTCCAGGAGGACAGAGAAAGAGAGAACTAAACAAGTCCAGGAGGACAGAGAAGGAGAAAACTAAACAACTCCAGGAGGACAGAGAAGGAGAGAACTAAACAACAACTCCAGGAGGACAGAGAAGGAGAGAACTAAACAACAACTCCAGGAGGATAGAGAAGGAGAGAACTAAACAACTCCAGGAGGACAGAGAAGGAGAGAACTAAACAACAACTCCAGGAGGATAGAGAATGAGAGAACTAAGCAACAACTCCAGGAGGACAGAGAACTAAACAACACCTCCAGGACAATAGAGAACTAAATAACAACTCCAGGAGGATAGAGAAGGAGAGAACTAAACAACAACTCCAGGAGGACAGAGAAGGAGAGAACTAAACAACTCCAGGAGGACAGAGAAGGAGAGACCTAAACAACAACTCCAGGAGGATAGAGAAGGAGAGAACTAAACAACAACTCCAGGAGGATAGAGAAGGAGAGACCTAAACAACTCCAGGAGGACAGAGAAGGAGAGAACTAAACAACAACTCCAGGAGGACAGAGAAGGAGAGAACTAAACATCAACTACAGGAGGATAGAGAAGGAGAGAACTAAACAACAACTCCAGGAGGACAGAGAACTAAACAACAACTCCAGGAGGACAGAGAAGGAGAGAACTAAACAACAACTCCAGGAGGATAGAGAAGGAGAGACCTAAACAACTCCAGGAGGACAGAGAAGGAGAGAACTAAACAACAACTCCAGGAGGACAGAGAAGGAGAGAACTAAACATCAACTACAGGAGGATAGAGAAGGAGAGAACTAAACAACAACTCCAGGAGGACAGAGAACTAAACAACAACTCCAGGAGGACAGAGAAGGAGAGAACTAAACAACTCCAGGAGGACAGAGAACTAAACAACAACTCCAGGAGGACAGAGAAGGAGAGAACTAAACAACTCCAGGAGGACAGAGAAGGAGAGAACTAAGCAACTCCAGGAGGATAGAGAAGGAGAGAACTAAACAACAAGTCCAGGAGGACAGATAAGGAGAGAACTAAACAACTCCAGGAGGACAGAGAAGGAGAGAACTAAACAACTCCAGGAGGACAGAGAACTAAACAACAACTCCAGGAGGACAGAGAAGGAGAGAACTAAACAACTCCAGGAGGACAGAGAAGGAGAGAACTAAACAACTCCAGGAGGACAGAGAAGGAGAGAACTACACAACTGAACTGAACCACAATGTGTCCATGTTCTTCTAAGTGTCTGACAAAGTGCTGTGGTCTGATGACCTCCTATAAAACCCCCGGGTTTTACCACCTGAAATGACAGTTTCCATCCCTGATTGATAATAGTTTGATGAGAGATTAACTTTAGTTTTCCAGCTATTGAGCTCCAAGAAGTAAAAGTAGGTCTTAACCAATACCGTTCACACAGCTGCGTCAGCTAAAAGTCAACTATTTCGGGAATGTTCAGAAACAAATGTCAGCATATTTCAATACCTACTGTAGCCCTACACACCCCCCGTTGGGCCCGTTCCTCATTCTCAACAGATGTTCTGTTCTTCTCCTGCCTATCAATATGCTGATGCATTGAATTTAGCTGGGAAGGATCTACATGGATGGCTTTCCTGCTTCTTAAACCATTATTATTCCCCTGTGTCCATAAAAACTACTAAGGGTTTGTAGTCAGCAAAAAGAAAACCAAATGTACTTGTATGAACTAGCTGAAGGGAAATGTAACTTCTCCCTCTGAAAGACCTCAGGAGGAGAGTCAACTTTCAGAACAGAATAGAGAACACTGAGGCTCAGTGTTAACAATCTGTCCATCCTGCTGGCCTCAGAGTTCCAGAACCCAGAGTTCCAGAACCCAGAGTTCCAGAACCCAGAGTTCCATTTGCAGGCAACATTCTGAAGGATTCAAGTTGAAAAAGCACTTTCCCGCTCCTGAGGGACATTTGCATACAACGTAAAGTGAAGAGAAACTACGTTTCACTCTAATGGCCCTGTTCTATTATCACTAGGGTTAATATAAACCCCAGGGGTTCCTCTGCTCCTCTTTCAGACAGCTGTACACCCCCACCGCCACTGCAGATTCTAAAGACTCACTTTCAATTTACTGCCCTCTCTCTGGCTGCGTCCCCAACGGCACTCTATTTCCTAGAAAAGGCACTACTTTTGACCAGGGCCTATAATGCTCTGGTCAAATGTAGTGCATTATATAGGGGATAGGGTGCTAATTGGGACTCAACTCCATCATTGGGGCGGCAGGGTAGCCTAGTGGTTAGAGTGTTGGACTAGTAACCGAAAGGTTGCAAGTTCAAACCCCCGAGCTGACAAGGTGAAAATCTGTCGTTCTGCCCCTGAACAAGGCAGTTAACCCACTGTTCCTAGACCGTCATTGAAAATAAGAATTTGTTCTTAACTGACTTGCCTGGTTAAATAAAGGTCAAATAAAAATATTCTCTGCATACCTATCCCAAACCCAGGTCCCACCAAGTTCCCACCCAGCTCCGACCCAGGTCCCACCAAGTTCCCACCCAGCTCCGACCCAGGTCCCACCAAGTTCCCACCCAGCTCCGACCCAGGTCCCACCAAGTTCCCACCCAGCTCCGACCAAGCTCTCACCAAGCTCCGACCCAGCTCTCACCAAGCTCCGACCCAGCTCTCACCAAGCTCCGACCCAGCTCTCACCAAGCTCCGACCAAGCTCTCACCAAGCTCCGACCCAGCTCCCACCAAGCTCCGACCCAGCTCCTCACCAAGCTCCGACCAAGCTCTCACCAAGCTCCGACCCAGCTCTCACCAAGCTCCGACCAAGCTCTCACCAAGCTTCGACCCAGCTCTCACCAAGCTCCGACCAAGCTCTCACCAAGCTCCGACCCAGCTCTCACCAAGCTCCCACCCAGCTCCGAACCAGATCCCACAGAGCTCCGACCCAGCTCTCACCAAGCTCCCACCCAGCTCCGACCCAGCTCTGACCCAGCTCCGACCCAGCTCCCAAGCAGCTCTGTTTGGGGTTAGAATAACTGTTTCCCTTCCTCTGACAGTCAGTGAGATAGCAAGCTGACGAGAACAGAAAAACCCCACACTATCATATTTCAACAGAATGGGTTCGTTTTCCAGGATCACTTCATGCCTTTTGATTCCAGCAGCATGTGGTGCCCAGATGTTCTACTCTCTAAATTCATAGTATCAAGAAGAGAATAAGTCAAGAAGTCTAACTGGGAATTAAAACAGTGACTTATAGAGAAAGGAGGAGGAAGGTTGGAATGGAAAAGAACATTCCCACGGCCTTTGGGAGTTCCCTCCTCCCGCGCTCCCTCCTCCCGCGCTCCCACCCTCCTGTATGTGTGAGCGTGCAGCCTACAATTTGTCTGGCAGCTCCTGTCTTTCTGCCTCTTGGTGTAAGCAGGTCTATATTCTGTGAAAGCGTGGCCAACTGGCTATATCTGTGGCCGGAGTCCCCGCTGCGCCAGGCCTAGGCCATAGAAATAGAAGGACTAGATGAGAATCCCCTTTCAAGGCGACCATATTGTGTGTTGTAGTTATTCTATGTGTATGGCCTCTCCTCTCTGTGTGGCTCTAGACTGCAGGGTGGGGGGCTTCTACAGCACTGTTGGACCAACAGTGTGGAGATGTGGGCAGCAGAGATCAATGCCTCCACGGGGGACGGGCCTGAACCAGGCCACCCAGCAGAGCTGCTCCTCAGCCCCCTCTCTCCCCTCCCCTGCACCTCCTCTCCCCAAGCACAGTGGTGGAGGCTTTACGAGAGTTAGTCAAGCCACACCATACCCTCTCCCTGTCCATCCCCTCCTAAGGATAAAGTTAGGACCAACACTGAAATAACTGACCTCATGGTAAGAGGACTATCCTCCATGGTGAACGAGTTGGGCCTGCTCTAGTAACCCTGAATAACTGGCACCCTTTCTGATCATCTAGAATGTTTTAACAGTAAGTTTACTGGTTGGTATGTGGATGACCATGTGACCTCGGCCCTCCCTCCCTCCACTGTGACTTCACTAAAAAACAGAGTAGAGGGAGATGACTCTGTTGATCCAGGGTGGTGACGGTCACTAGTGATGGTCATTAGTACAGAGACCTCTGGGGTCTGACTGGGGTCTGAATGGTCTGGCTGGGCGTTACTCAAGCTGAGGGGTTTTAATTAACCTAACAACCACTCCAGGCAATCAGATACAGGGTTCTTTCATTACATCCTACATATACAAATGCACTGTGTTTCCCCACTGTGGATACTTACCGTAGGCCTACACATTCATGAACCTGCAGCTCTAATGTGTTTAGAAATACCAGTTCTGAGCCAGAGGATGAGCTTTTGCATGTTCACCTTTAGCTAACATAAATAGGTCAGATGTCACTCAGACGTTTACTGTCTTCCAGCTCTTTATCTCCGCCAATAGCCTCCAGTTTCTATGATCAACACAGATCCTACTACATCAGTTTGCCGTTCTGATCGAGTCATGAAATATGATGCTTAAAGACTCCAGAAACCACCAGAGGAAGAAACTGTCTGTTCCTTGTTGAATGTCATCTCTTCTCTTCTCAGTCAGTGAAGAGGCACTAAAGACCCCCCCCCCCCCCCTGTCCCCGTCACAGTGCGTTGGTCAACCTCAACACAAGTGTCCTAACACTGTCTGGAAACTCTTGGAGCAGCTGAACCCAGAAGGCCTTTTGAACGTAGCTCCCCTGACTTCCTCCATTGTAGAGTTATGAATAGAGGTTGATGAAGACAGCGTTGAACTAGTAGCATTAAGGAGCCGTTGACATTGACTGCTAATCTCCATGGCCCAAGTCCATTTAGATGGCTCAATTTAGATGGCTCAATTTAGATGGCTCAATTTAGATGGCTCAAGTCCATTTAGATGGCTCAATTTAGATGGCTCAAGTCCATTTAGATGGCTCGAGTCTATTTAGATGGCTCAATTTAGATGGCTCAAGTCCATTTAGATGGCTCGATTTAGATGGCTCGATTTAGATGGCTCAAGTCCATTTAGATGGCTCAAGTCCATTTAGATGGCTCCTCAAAGAAACCAACAAAGGTACACGTTTCAACGTTGACAAAGTGTCTCATCTGCTGTTTTTCAGTCTTCAATTAAAAACCTCAGAATTCCTGAAATGATGTAACTTTACATATCACTCTGATACTCTACGGAGGTCCTGTCAACGACTGAATCAGGAACAGATTATAGTTGTTTAGAACAGAGAGAGGCCTGTTGTGATGCTGTGGGTTACAACAGGTCTAGCTAACACTGGGAACTCACTGAGATGCACTGAGAGGTTGATCATTACAACCACACATTGTTGAACACTGGGCAAACTGTTCACTGTTCCTATAGCTTTGGATCCCTGGAAGTTGAAATTAACTCATTGTCTGTGTCCCAAGTGGCACCCTATGCCCTACATAGTGTGATATGAGCTCTATGAGCTCCGGTCGGAAGTAGTGCTCTATATAGGGAATAGGGTGTCATTTGGGAACCAAGCATGGTTAAAGCTGTGTTGTCGTAAAGGGAATCACAGCCTAAGAATCAATCCCTGGAACCGGGAGCACTCAATTGAATTACGATGCTTCTGGCTGCTAGGGGATGATGTCATTATTTAGTCTGTTTACTCCTGGCAGTAAACCATGTGCTGTTTGGGTCTAAACTCCAGAAGAAAAACTGAATAGAAGCTCTATAATGTTTCTCTGAGCTCGAGAAGGAACTGTCAAGCTGAATGGAAGCTATAGAGTGTTTGTCTGAGCTCTAAAAGGAACTGTCAAACTGAATGGAAGCTGTAGAATGTTTGTCTGACCTCTAGAAGGAACTGTCAAACTGAATGGAAGCTGTAGAATGTTTGTATGACCTCTAGAAGGAACTGTCAAACTGAATGGAAGCTGTAGAATGTTTGTCTGAGCTCCAGAAGGAACTGTCAAACTGAATGGAAGCTGTATAATGTTTGTCTGAGCTCCAGAATTAACTGTCAAACTGAATGGAAGCTGTAGAACGTTTGTCTGACCTCTAGAAGGAACTGTCAAACTGAATGGAAGCTGTAGAATGTTTGTCTGAGCTCCAGAAGGAACTGTCAAACTGAATGGAAGCTGTAGAATGTTTGTCTGAGCTCTAGAAGGAACTGTCAAACTGAATGGAAGCTGTAGAATGTTTGTCTGACCTCTAGAAGGAACTGTCAAACTGAATGGAAGCTGTAGAATGTTTGTCTGACCTCTAGAAGGAACTGTCAAACTGAATGGAAGCTGTAGAATGTTTGTCTGAGCTCTAGAAGGAACTGTCAAACTGAATGGAAGCTGTAGAATGTTTGTCTGAGCTCTAGAAGGAACTGTCAAACTGAATGGAAGCTGTAGAATGTTTGCCTGAGCTCCAGAAGGAACTGTCAAACTGAATGGAAGCTGTAGAATGTTTGTCTGACCTCTAGAAGGAACTGTCAAAATTAATTGGAAGTGGTAGAATGTTTGTCTGACCTCTAGAAGGAACTGTCAAACTGAATGGAAGCTGTAGAATGTTTGTCTGAGCTCCAGAAGGAACTGTCAAACTGAATGGAAGCTGTAGAATGTTTGTCTGACCTCTAGAAGGAACTGTCAAACTGAATGGAAGCTGTAGAATGTTTGTCTGAGCTCCAGAAGGAACTGTCAAACTGAATGGAAGCTGTAGAATGTTTGTCTGACCTCTAGAAGGAACTGTCAAACTGAATGGAAGCTGTAGAATGTTTGTCTGAGCTCCAGAAGGAACTGTCAAACTGAATGGAAGCTGTAGAATGTTTGTCTGCCCTCTAGAAGGAACTGTCAAACTGAATGGAAGCTGTAGAATGTTTGTCTGAGCTCCAGAAGGAACTGTCAAACTGAATGGAAGCTGTAGAATGTTTGTCTGACCTCTAGAAGGAACTGTCAAACTGAATGGAAGCTGTAGAATGTTTGTCTGAGCTCCAGAAGGAACTGTCAAACTGAATGGAAGCTGTAGAATGTTTGTCTGACCTCTAGAAGGAACTGTCAAACTGAATGGAAGCTGTAGAATGTTTGTCTGACCTCTAGAAGGAACTGTCAAACTGAATGGAAGCTGTAGTGTTTGTCTGAGCTCCAGAAGGAACTGTCAAACTGAATGGAAGCTGTAGAATGTTTGTCTGACCTCTAGAAGGAACTGTCAAACTGAATGGAAGCTGTAGAGTGTTTGTCTGAGCTCCAGAAGGAACTGTCAAACTGAATGGAAGCTGTAGAGTGTTTGTCTGAGCTCCAGAAGGAACTGTCAAACTGAATGGAAGCTGTAGAATGTTTGTCTGACCTCTAGAAGGAACTGTCAAACTGAATGGAAGCTGTAGAATGTTTGTCTGAGCTCCAGAAGGAACTGTCAAACTGAATGGAAGCTGTAGAATGTTTGTCTGCCCTCTAGAAGGAACTGTCAAACTGAATGGAAGCTGTAGAATGTTTGTCTGAGCTCCAGAAGGAACTGTCAAACTGAATGGAAGCTGTAGAATGTTTGTCTGACCTCTAGAAGGAACTGTCAAACTGAATGGAAGCTGTAGAATGTTTGTCTGAGCTCCAGAAGGAACTGTCAAACTGAATGGAAGCTGTAGAATGTTTGTCTGACCTCTAGAAGGAACTGTCAAACTAAATGGAAGCTGTAGAATGTTTGTCTGACCTCTAGAAGGAACTGTCAAACTGAATGGAAGCTGTAGTGTTTGTCTGAGCTCCAGAAGGAACTGTCAAACTGAATGGAAGCTGTAGAATGTTTGTCTGACCTCTAGAAGGAACTGTCAAACTGAATGGAAGCTGTAGAGTGTTTGTCTGAGCTCCAGAAGGAACTGTCAAACTGAATGGAAGCTGTAGAGTGTTTGTCTGAGCTCCAGAAGGAACTGTCAAACTGAATGGAAGCTGTAGAATGTTTGTCTGACCTCTAGAAGGAACTGTCAAACTGAATGGAAGCTGTAGAATGTTTGTCTGAGCTCCAGAAGGAACTGTCAAACTGAATGGAAGCTGTAGAATGTTTGTCTGACCTCTAGAAGGAACTGTCAAACTGAATGGAAGCTGTAGAATGTTTGTCTGACCTCTAGAAGGAACTGTCAAACTGAATGGAAGCTGTAGTGTTTGTCTGAGCTCCAGAAGGAACTGTCAAACTGAATGGAAGCTGTAGAATGTTTGTCTGACCTCTAGAAGGAACTGTCAAACTGAATGGAAGCTGCAGAATGTTTGTCTGACCTCTTGAAGGAACTGTCAAACTGAATGGAAGCTGTAGAATGTTTGTCTGAGCTCCAGAAGGAACTGTCAAACTGAATGGAAGCAGTAGAATGTTTGTCTGAGCTCCAGAAGGAACTGTCAAACTGAATGGAAGCTGTAGAATGTTTGTCTGACCTCTAGAAGGAACTGTCAAACTGAATGGAAGCTGTAGAATGTTTGTCTGAGCTCCAGAAGGAACTGTCAAACTGAATGGAAGCAGTAGAATGTTTGTCTGAGCTCCAGAAGGAACTGTCAAACTGAATGGAAGCTGTAGAATGTTTGTCTGAGCTCCAGAAGGAACTGTCAAACTGAATGGAAGCTGTAGAATGTTTGTCTGAGCTCTAGAAGGAACTGTCAAACTGAATGGAAGCTGTAGAATGTTTGTCTGAGCTCTAGAAGGAACTATCAAAATGAATGGAAGCTGTAGAATGTTTGTCTGACCTCTAGAAGGAACTGTCAAACTGAATGGAAGCTGTAGAATGTTTGTCTGACCTCTAGAAGGAACTGTCAAACTGAATGGAAGCTGTAGAATGTTTGTCTGAGCTCTAGAAGGAACTGTCAAACTGAATGGAAGCTGTAGAATGTTTGTCTGAGCTCTAGAAGGAACTGTCAAACTGAATGGAAGCTGTAGAATGTTTGTCTGAGCTCTAGAAGGAACTGTCAAACTGAATGGAAGCTGTAGAATGTTTGTCTGAGCTCTAGAAGGAACTGTCAAACAAGTCAGTTTCTATGTGTCATTTAAGGTGCGTAATTGAATATGGGCCCTTTTATTAGGCCCATATCAGCCCTAGTCCCAAATGGCACCCTATTCCCACTTCTTTTGACCACAGCCTATGTGTGCCATTTGGGACTCTCCCTATGACTCAGGACTATACTTTATATGGAGTGTTTGATTACACCAAGGTGGTGTTTAGATTGTATTGGGTTGGTAGTCAGCTGTTAGAGTGATACATTCCTCAGTTCACACTCATCACACTGTGAGGAGAGACTTCTAGCTTCATTATAACTTTATTATAGCTTTATTGGCCCAATGAAAAATGTGTTTTATTTTCACCTTGAACAGGATATACATTCATAAACACATTCCATTGGATACCCATAGTGTCTGCACATTCATGGTACAGTTTTTCAGAACTACTGTAGGTCTATATTCACCAACCACATGAGCCACAGTGAATGGTCACTACTTTAATTAACTTAACTACAGGCACTGGTTACTTTAACTAATTGTTACCATTGTGTGGCGTAGGCCTATTTATATTCTATGTGTGTATGTGTGTGTGTGTGAGTGTGAGTGTGAGTGTGTGAGTGTGAGTGTGAGTGTGTGTGTGTGTGTGTGTGTGTGTGTGTGTGTGTGTGTGTGTGTGTGTGTGTGTGTGTTTAAATCCATGCTAATCAACCTGGTTATTTTTTTCCACTCAGCACAATGGCCATATGTCCATCTAATCGTAGTGTTGCGTGTTATCTTAGAGGTGTGTTTAAAGACACTGCGTGCATTAGTCCTCCAGTAGCTCTGTGAAGAGACGTAGAGGCCAGCAAACATAATATTCTAAACGGAGATGTTCTTCCCTGACAGCCTTGAGGTTTTGTTTGATGTTCTCTGTGAGTCTCTAAAAATAACGGTGTTTCTCAGAAACCCATTAATCGACCAGACAACCTATGACATGTGTATGTGTTATAGACTGAATAGTAGCCTAGAAATGAAGATGGGATACAAAATAAATTAAATTAAATAGATGGGCTCAATTAAAGGGCAAATTATGAATTATTTTAGTAGTATATACATAATTCGTTTATGTTCTGATCAGTTAACGTTATTAAGTGTATGAAATGTACCTGTACCACTCTAGCCCCTTGTCATAGTTCCGATCAAAGAAGTGCGGCTCGGCCCCAACAGCTCTAATGTCGGGATGCACGCGGAGGAACTCCAGCAGCGCCCGTGTGCCTCCCTTCTTCACCCCGATGATAATCGCCTGGGGCAACTTCTTACTCTCCACCGGCCCTGACTCGTTGAAGAGACTTGACACGACATTATTATCCAACGTCCTCTGCTCGCTTCGAATCTCATCCCAGTCCTCCCCTCCTCTGCTGTCCAAATCACTCTCATTATTTAACACGTCCCTGGATGATGCGCCGAATAACGGATCTAAAGAATCTAACGGATCTTCTTGGTGTTCGGATTCCAAGTCCCCTTCGTTTTGGAGTCGGGGTTGAGTTCTGTTAGGGTCAACTGTTTCGAGATGTTGTGAATGTTTACTGCTGGCTGTACCGACCATCAGACTTGGCATGGTTGAACAGTATCCGACGCAGCAATATATCATATACACCCACAGGGACAACATGATGCAGAAAACAAAGAGTTTATTCCTCACGTGGGATGATGAGACAAAATGCAGGTTCTGATATATTGGGCTATATTCCATAGGACAGTCGGGCGAGACGAGTCATAATCCAAAAACGCATATTGGCTAAAGTTATTCGCTCCTCTTCCACTGCAAAAATCCTGGTGACATAATTCCACAACTTGCCTATACGCTGTTTATAACGGACTTCTTATTATTTAGTGATGAATTAATCTAATTTCCAGCTCCATTGATACGCAATTCCAAACGAAACGAAAAGATACTCCGGTCAGGTGTGTCCGCGCCCTGTGCGTAAAAACAAAGTATCGGTGGTTGTCTCCCATCACTTGGCCAACAGGCGTGTGAGCGAGAGGGAGCGCACTACGGCGAATAGATGAGTAGGCTACATCCCATTCATCCCGTTTAGGCTTGGGGCGTATGATTGACAGTAGAGCCGACCAATCCTAGAAG
Source organism: Oncorhynchus mykiss (assembly GCF_013265735.2). Taxonomy (NCBI): domain Eukaryota; kingdom Metazoa; phylum Chordata; class Actinopteri; order Salmoniformes; family Salmonidae; genus Oncorhynchus; species Oncorhynchus mykiss. The sequence continues at coordinate 28,682 of NW_023493766.1, forward strand.
ACTGTAGTGAGAGATAATTATCTGTTGCTTTATTTCCAATGAGGAGTTATAGGCCAATAAACCCTTCACACATCATGGCTACGTGCGTAATAGTCACCTTATAATGTAGGCTGATTATAACTGTGTTATAAGTGTTTCGTGTTTAATATTTAAAACTTGAAAATATGATAGACTTTTTTTTTACATGAAATAATTTTAAAAATCTACATTTCAATTGTTATTTATTTACTTTACTTTAACAGGCTGGAATTGTTGAAGGAAATCAACTTATGTCACTGGCGAAGTAGCCGCATCCTCTATCCAACCCGCTGAAATGCAAAAGCAAATATTATGATAGCGTTTTAAACGTCCTTTTATACACCCCAAACATATGGATAACATGGCAGCATCGAACACAACATCTGTTTACTGCCGTTGGAATTTAGCATCAGAATATCTACCGCTAGAACAAGTGCTTTTCTGCATGACCAGACGAGACAATAGTCTTATGCGGAGAGATCAGCACGAGCACACGACGTTCTGAAAGGACGTGGCACGACGCGGGCAGATGTCCTGAATCTCCTGCGGTTCCAGGCTGAATGGCTAGTTTGTAAAGTTGCATTCTTTCACTGCGCAACAGCGATAGGGTGTCACGGGTTGTAACTACTCGACTTAAGGCGGTTTCTGTACCCTCCTGCCAGCCGGTAGTCAAGATGCGCGTGTATTGTACAGTATAACAAGTATAGGCTACAAGTGGTGTGTGTGCAAGCCCACGTGCCTGCGCCAGTGAGTCTGTCTGTGTCTGTGAGTGTGTGTGTGTGTGTGTGTGTGTGCTTGCGTTGATGTGTGTGTGTGTGTGTGTTTGCGTCCATGTGTGTGTGTGTGGTGTGTGTGCTTGTGTCCATGCGTGTGTCTGTGTGTGTGTGTGGTGTGTGTGTACCTCTTCTTGTGTGTGTGTGTGTGTGTGTGTGTACCTCTTCTTGTGTGTGTGTGTGTACCTCTTCTTGTGTGTGTGTGTACCTCTTCTTGTGTGTGTGTGTGTACCTCTTCTTGTGTGTGTACCTCTTCTTGTGTGTGTGTGTGTGTGTACCTCTTCTTGTGTGTGTGTGTGTGTACCTCTTCTTGTGTGTGTATGTGTGTGTGTGTGTGTGTACCTCTTCTTGTGTGTGTACCTCTTCTTGTGTGTGTGTGTGTGTGTGTACCTCTTCTTGTGTGTGTACCTCTTCTTGTGTGTGTATGTGTGTGTGTGTGTGTACCTCTTCTTGTGTGTGTACCTCTTCTTGTGTGTGTGGGCAGGGAAGGTCAGGGGGCAGCCATTGTGTTCAGATGGATTATGAAGATTACTGAAGAGCTTGCCATGTCAGTCAGTCTCACCAGAACCACCACAGTGACACTGTAATCCCCTTATCTCATCACACACACTCACACACAAGGCTAGATAGGGGGAGGGTCTGTGTGTCCTTGTGTGCATGCGTGTGTGTGCTCTGTGTTTATCTGAATCCATACACCCAGGCATGTTCCAACAGAAAACCCATTTTCTTCAGGAAGTTGGAAACAGTTTTTCTCAGCAGGATTACTGGAGATGACTTTGACTGTTATAAAGCAGGAGTCAGACAGTTATATGGTATATGTTTGATAATGGCCCCAAAAAAATGGGTTAACAGAGTTGTAGTCATTTACATCTTCCATCAGATTACAGTAAATGGACACATTAAAGGAGTCCTGGTCCTTCACATCTTCCATCAGATTACAGTAAATGGACACATTAAAGGAGTCCTGGTCCTTCACATTTTCAGATTACAGTAACTGGACACATTTAAGGAGTCATGGTCCGTTACATCTTCAGATTACAGTAAATGGACACATTGAAGGAGTCCTGGTCCTTTACATCTTCCATCAGATTACAGTAAATGGACACATTAAAGGAGTCCTGGTCCTTTACATCTTCCATCAGATTACAGGTTACCGGTTGAGGTGGGGTACCGGTTGAGGTAGAGGTGGAGATGGGGGTGGGGTACCGGTGGAGGTGGGGGTGGGGTACCGGTGGAGGTGGGGTACCGGTTGAGGTAGAGGTGGAGGTGGGGTACCGGTGGAGGTAGAGGTGGGGTACCGGTGGAGGTGGGGGTGGGGTACCGGTGGAGGTAGAGGTGGGATACCGGTGGAGGTAGAGGTGGAGGTGGGGGTGGGGTATCGGTGGAGGTAGAGGTGGGGTACCGGTGGAGGTGGGGGTGGGGTACCGGTGGAGGTGGGGTACCGGTGGAGGTAGAGGTGGGGTGGGGTACCGTTGGAGGTAGAGGTGGGGGTGGGGTACCGGTGGAGTTGGAGGTGGGGGTGGGGGTACCGGTGGAGGTGGAGGTGGGGGTGGGGGTACCGGTGGAGGTGGAGGTGGGGGTGGGGGTACCGGTGGAGGTGGACGAAGACCAAGAACAAGGAGAGTAATCTCTGATGAAATTCGGGCGACTGTGGTGGACCATGTGGTCAACCATGGTTTGACTTTGAGAGAGGCTGGGCAGAGAGTGCAGCCCAATCTGAGCCACTTCACCTGGCCATCCATCAGCTGAACGTTCCCAAATGAGAATAGATATGTACAGCAGACATTGGACCTCTCTACTACTTTTACTACTTGACAGTAGTGCAACATAAAGCACAGTAAAGACGGTAGATTCCAATACATACTGTAAGGGGAAACAAAGTCAATGTTTCATGTATTACTGTATGTAATGAAATAAGGGAGCTATACTACTTTGCAACATGTTTATCTTGTATACTGTATTACTGTAGTGTTTACTGTACTGGATGCTATTTTGTGTTTGTAGAACTGAAAGACGACCACCACGTGGTGGTAGAACACGTCTGTTTACAGACCGACAGGAAGCTGCCATTGTGCAAATGGTAGATGAAAATAATACCATAAAACTGTGGGAATATGTAAAATATTCAATTTAGCGAAGACGAGGAGGAGGGGAAGGAACATCATTGGTCAACGGGCCATCATTGAGGTACCCGGCCAGCGTGGGGAAATATCATCATATGTGCAGCTATGAGTCACAATGGAGTCCTCTACCGCCATGCTACCCTTGGACCATACAACACTGCCCATCTTCATTTCCTGAACAACTTACATTACAATCTTTTTCAGCCAGAGCAGAGGGGGCCAGGTGATCCTGAGCAGAGAAGGCCAGGTGATCCTGAGCAGAGGGGGCCAGGTGATCCTGAGCAGAGAGGGCCAGGTGATCCTGAGCAGAGGGGGCCAGGTGATCCTGAGCAGAGAGGGCCAGGTGATCCTGAGCAGAGGGGGCCAGGTGATCCTGAGCAGAGAGGGCCAGGTGATCCTGAGCAGAGGGGGCCAGGTGATCCTGAGCAGAGAGGGCCAGGTGATCCTGAGCAGAGAGGGCCAGGTGATCCTGAGCAGAGGGGGCCAGGTGATCCTGAGCAGAGAGGGCCAGGTGATCCTGAGCAGAGAGGGCCAGGTGATCCTGAGCAGAGGGGGCCAGGTGATCCTGAGCAGAGAGGGCCAGGTGATCCTGAGCAGAGAGGGACAGGTGATCCTGAGCAGAGAGGGACAGCCTGAGCAGATCACGTGATCCTGAGCATTAAATATATGTTCTAATTTTGAACAACGTGAGTTTCCATCGGGTTGCTCAGGTCTGCAACTGGTTCCATGACCATCCCAGCTTTACAATTCTCTATCTCCCACCACATTCCCCATTTCTCAACCCCATTGAGGAGTTGTTTTCAGCCTGGCGGTGGAAGGTGTATGATCGCAAACCCCATGAACGTATGGCCCTTCTCCAGGCAATGGAGGAGGCCTGTGTTGACATTCTAGCAGAGTCCTGTCAG
>NW_023493766.1:37500-80000 GCF_013265735.2 Oncorhynchus mykiss
TACTACTGACTAACTAACCATACCTTTATAGTACTACTGATTAACTAACCACACCTTTATAGTACTACTGACTAACTAACCATACCTTTATAGTACTACTGACTAACTAACCATACCTTTATAGTACTACTGACTAACACTCAACTCAATACGATTGACTACCATTACTCCAAACTACTGATTAACATTACTCAATACTACCGAAGAGCATTACCCAATACTACTGACTAACATCACACAATATGACTGACTAACATTACTCAATATCACTGACCGACATTACTCAATACAACTGAATAACATTACTCAATACGATTGACTAACATTACTCAAAACTACTGACTAACATTACTCAATACGATTGACTAACATTACTCAAAACTACTGACTAACATTGCTCAATACTACTGACTAACTAACCATACCTTTATTACTCAATACTACTGACTAACTCTCCATACATTTATAGTACTACTGACTACCTAACCATACCTTTATAGTACTACTGACTAACTAACCATACCTTTATAGTACTACTGACTAACTATCCATACCTTTATAGTACTACTGACTACCTAACCATACCTTTATAGTACTACTGACTAACTAACCATACCTTTATAGTACTACTGACTACCTAACCATACCTTTATAGTACTACTAACTAACTAACCATACCTTTATAGTACTACTGACTAACTAACCATACATGTATAGTACTACTGACTAACTAACCATACCTTTATAGTACTACTGACTAACTAACCATACATGTATAGTACTACTGACTAACTAACCATACCTTTATAGTACTACTGACTAACTAACCATACCTTTATAGTACTACTGACTAACTAACCACACCTTTATAGTACTACTGACTAACTAACCATACCTTTATAGTACTACTGACTAACTAACCATGCCTTCATTACACAATACTACTGACTAACTAACCATACCTTTATAGTACTACTGACTAACTAACCATACCTTTATAGTACTACTGACTTACTAGCCATACCTTTATAGTACTACTGACTAACTATCCATACCTTTATAGTACTACTGACTAACTAAACATACCTTTATAGTACTACTGACTAACTATCCATACCTTTATAGTACTACTGACTAACTAACCATGCCTTCATTACTCAATACTACTGACTAACTAACCACACCTTCATTACTCAATACTACTGACTAACTATCCATACCTTTATAGTACTACTGATTAACTAACCATACCTTTATAGTACTACTGACTAACTATCCATACCTTTATAGTACTACTGACTTACTAACCATACCTTTATAGTACTACTGACTAACTAACCATTCCTTTTGTTGGAGAGTGATACCATGTCAGAAGTGGTTCTAGGTATTTATTGATACAGTGATACCATGTCAGAAGTGGTTCTAGGTATGTATTGTTAGAGAGAGTGATACCATGTCAGAAGTGGTTCTAGGTATGTATGGTTGGAGAGTGATACCATGTCAGAAGTGGTTCTAGGTATGTATTGTTAGAGAGAGTGATACTATGTCAGAAGTGGTTCTAGGTATGTATTGTTAGAGAGAGTGATACTATGTCAGAAGTGGTTCTAGGTATGTATTGTTAGAGAGAGTGATACCATGTCAGAAGTGGTTCTAGGTATGTATTGTTGGAGAGTGATACCATGTCAGAAGTGGTTCTAGGTATGTATGGTTGGTGAGTCATACCATGTCGCAAGTGGTTCTAGGTATTTATTGATAGAGAGTGATACCTTGTCAGAAGTGGTTCTAGGTATGTATGGTTGGAGAGTGATACCATGTCAGAAGTGGTTCTAGGTATGTATTGTTAGAGAGAGTGATACCATGTCAGAAGTGGTTCTAGGTATGTATGGTTGGAGAGTGATACCATGTCAGAAGTGGTTCTAGGTATGTATTGTTAGAGAGAGTGATACTATGTCAGAAGTGGTTCTAGGTTTGTATGGTTGGAGAGTGATACTATGTCAGAAGTGGTTCTAGGTATGTATGGTTGGAGAGTGATACCATGTCAGAAGTGGTTCTAGGTATTTATTGATAGAGAGTGATACCATGTCAGAAGTGGTTCTAGGTATGTATGGTTGGAGAGTGATACCTTGTCAGAAGTGGTTCTAGGTATGTATTGTTAGAGAGTGATACCATGTCAGAAGTGGTTCTAGGTATGTATGGTTGGAGAGTGATACCATGTCAGAAGTGGTTTTAGGTATGTATGGTTGGAGAGTGATACCTTGTCAGAAGTGGTTCTAGGTATGTATGGTTGGAGAGTGATACCATGTCAGAAGTGGTTTTAGGTATGTATGGTTGGAGAGTGATACCATGTCAGAAGTGGTTCTAGGTATGTATGGTTGGAGAGTGATACCTTGTCAGAAGTGGTTCTAGGTATGTATTGTTAGAGAGTGATACCAATGTCAGAAGTGGTTCTAGGTATGTATTGTTAGAGAGTGATACCATGTCAGAAGTGGTTCTAGGTATGTATGGTTGGAGAGTGATACTATGTCAGAAGTGGTTCTAGGTATTTATTTATTGATAGAGAGTGATACCTTGTCAGAAGTGGTTCTAGGTATGTATTGTTAGAGAGAGTGATACCATGTCAGAAGTGGTTCTATTTATGTATGGTTAGAGAGTGATACCATGTCAGAAGTGGTTCTAGGTATGTATTGTTAGAGAGAGTGATACCATGTCAGAAGTGGTTCTAGGTATGTATTGTTGGAGAGTGATACCATGTCAGAAGTGGTTCTAGGTATATGTATTGTTAGAGAGAGCGATACTATGTCAGAAGTGGTTCTAGGTATGTATGGTTGGAGAGTGATACCATGTCAGAAGTGGTTCTAGGTATGTATTGTTAGAGAGAGCGATACCATGTCAGAAGTGGTTCTAGGTATGTATGGTTGGAGAGGGATACCATGTCAGAAGTGGTTCTAGGTATGTATTGTTGGAGAGAGTGATACCATGTCAGAAGTGGTTCTAGGTATGTATGGTTCGAGAGTGATACCATGTCAGAAGTGGTTCTAGGTATGTATGGTTGGAGAGTGATACAATGTCAGAAGTGGCTCTAGGTATGTATTGTTGGAGAGAGTGATACTATGTCAGAAGTGGTTCTAGGTATGTATGGTTGGAGAGTGATACTATGTCAGAAGTGGTTCTAGGTATGTATGGTTGGAGAGTGATACCATGTCAGAAGTGGTTCTAGGTATTTATTGATAGAGAGTGATACCATGTCAGAAGTGGTTCTAGGTATGTATGGTTGGAGAGTGATACCTTGTCAGAAGTGGTTCTAGGTATGTATTGTTAGAGAGAGTGATACCATGTCAGAAGTGGTTCTAGGTATGTATTGTTAGAGAGAGTGATACCATGTCAGAAGTGGTTCTAGGTATGTATGGTTGGAGAGAGTGATACAATGCTTGTATGAAGTGTTTACAGGTTTAAAGGGCTGAGGCCTAGATAAGACACCCAGGGACCCTGATCCATAGTAATGCCACCCTAGACACCCAGGGACCCTGGTCCATAGTAATGCCACCCTAGACACCCAGGGACCCTGGTCCATAGTAATGCCACCCTAGACATCCAGGGACCCTGGTCCATAGTAATGCCCTATACAGGGACCCTGGTCCATAGTAATGCCTTATACAGGGACCCTAGTCCATAGTAATGCCCCATATAGGGACCCTGGTCCATAGTAATGCCCTATACAGGGACCATGGTCCATAGTAATGCCCTATACAGGGATCCTGGTCCATAGTAATGCCCTATACAGGGACCCTGGTCCATAGTAATGCCCTATACAGGGACCCTGGTCCATAGTAAATAGCCAAAGTCTCAGTCTGGGCGGAGGTCCTCAAAGATACATTATACAGTCCACATTTTTTGTGGTCCTTTGTGCTTTAATTTCAGACATTCCTGAGATGTTTTACCTCTCATACCTCTTTTGTCTCGCTGGCCAGTCTACATTAGACAGATCTAGGATAACAACTAGCGATGCAGAAATCTGAAGAATTCGAAACTTTATATTATCAAACTGATGTTCTGTGTATATCTATTTAAGTCACACCTCTTCTACTGTGCTCTGCTTCATCCACGATGACCCGATAACACAGGATGCAGATCTGCACACGTGAAGGAAAGGAGACAAGGAGAGGAAGCCTCTTTAGAATATTGCCATGCTCTCCAGGTCTCATGCTGATCGTCCTTTACAATAGTCTAGGATGGCTCTCTCTCCCCATCTCCTTTCCTTGTCTCTTCTCCTCTCCTTCAACCTCACCTCTACCTCCACCAGGCTCCTCTCCTGACAGGCCTGGGCTGCACTGCTTTGATCTGGGCTGAGATGACAAGGCTGTGTGGTCTGCCTGGCTGCCCCAGGCCCCTCCAGTCTCCTCAGCCACAACAGTCCCCTCGTGACAAGGTAATGTCCTGGGGAAGGGAGGTAGAAGGGACATATCATCTCCAGCACCACTGCACTTCGGGCTCTGGGAACATTCAGTCAGGAAGGGACAACCTGCAGGACATGCCTCAGACCAGCAACTATATACTGTGGTTATAACATCACCTTGTCCAAGTCACTTTCAAGGCACAAGAACAACTGCTATGAGACATGAGACTAATGAAACTGGAACGTTTGCTTGAATCTGTTTGTTACACAATGGGTGGGTCTAATCCTGGATGCTGATTGGTTAAAAACCTGTTTAATAGAACACAAGCAAGCCTAACAAAGAGATGTTTTCACATGACAGACAATCATGTATGCATTACACAATACTGTTCTTTCAGAACGTTCTGGAACATAACGCTGGCCCCCTGTCTGAACAGACCCCAGGTATCAGGTTGCAGCCAAGTGGGAGGGGCCAGCCTGCTGAACTAAACTGAGCTACACTTGGTCACTAGGTGAGGATAGTTGAGGTGGAGGGCCCAGCCTGGTAAACTAAGCTGAGCTACACTTGGTCACTAGGTGAGGATAGTTAAGGTGGAGGGGCCAGTCTGCTGAACTAAGCTGAGCTACACTTGGTCACTAGGTGAGGATAGTTAAGGTGGAGGGGCCAGTCTGCTGAACTAAGCTGAGCTACACTTGGTCACTAGGTGAGGTAAGTTGAGGCCCTGAGCACCAGACAGAGGAGGATGATGATCTATATGAATAGTTCTGTAACGTTGCACCCCTTGAACAGACTCCTGGTGTCAGGTTTCAACAGGAGAGGACATGTTGGTCATTACGAGGTGAGGCATATGTCTGAGAGAGAGAGAGAGAGAGAGAGAGAGAGAGAGAGAGAGAGAGAGAGAGAGAAAGAGAGAGAGGATGAAATACCACAGTGTGCCATCACAGCAGCAAGATGTGTGACCTGTTGCCACAAGAAAAGGGCAACCAGTGAAGAACAAACACCATTGTAAATACAACACATATTTATGTTTATTTATTTTCCTTTTTGAACTTGAACTATTTGCACATTATTACAACACCGTATATAGACATAATATGACATTTGAAACATCTTTATTCTTTTTGAGCTTTTGCAAGTGGAGTGTTTACTGTTCAGTTGTCTATTGTTTATTTCACATTTGTTTATTATCTATTTCACTTGCTTTGGCAATGTAAACATGTGTTTCCCATGCCAATAAAGCCCCTTAAATTTAAATTGAATGGAAAGAGGGAGAGAGAGATAGCTAGAGAGAGCTAGAAGGAGAGCTAGAGAGAGAGAGAGAGCTAGAGAGAGCTAGAAAGAGAGCTAGAGAGAGATCTATAGAGAGAGAGACAGCGAGAGAGAGAGAGCGAGAGAGAGAGACAGCGAGAGAGAGAGCGAGAGAGATAGAGCGAGAGAGAGGGATGGATGGATGATGAATGGATGGATGAATGGAGGCAGGCCAGACTGAGGAAAATAAGAGAGAGAGAGAGGCTCTGTGGAAATGACAGACTGCAGACACAGCCTAATGGGGTTCCAGCCAGGGCACAGAGAAGGAAGTAAGGTTAGGTCACCCACTAGATTCTGTCAGAGCTGAGGCCTGCATTCTCCACTGTCAATGTCAACAGGAAGAGAGGTTGATTACCATATACAGACAAAGCCTTTGAGAGGACAACCAGCACAGTCTAGCATCAACCCTAGACCAACACACCAGTCAGACCACACCACTGTACACAGTCTAGCATCAACCCTAGACCAACACACCAGTCAGACCACACCACTGTACAGTCTACCATCAACCCTAGACCAACACACCAGCCAGACCACACCACTGTACACAGTCTACCATCAACCCTAGACCAACACACCAGTCAGACCACACCACTGTACACAGTCTACCATCAACCCTAGACCAACACACCAGTCAGACCACACCACTGTACAGTCTACCATCAACCTTAGACCAACACACCAGTCAGACCACACCACTGTACACAGTCTACCATCAACCCTAGACCAACACACCAGCCAGACCACACCACTGTACACAGTCTACCATCAACCCTAGACCAACACACCAGTCAGACCACACCACTGTACACAGTCTACCATCAACCCTAGACCAACACACCAGTCAGACCACACCACTGTACACAGTCTACCATCAACCCTAGACCAACACACCAGTCAGACCACACCACTGTACACAGTCCCGTCAACCCTTGACATAGTTACCATGAGTTGTGACAGAAGGCTATGCATAGTTACCATGGATTACGACAGCAGGCTATGTATAGTTACCATGGGTTGTTACAACAGGCTATGTATTGTTACCATGGGTTGTGACAACAGGCTATGTATAGTTACCATGGGTTGTGACAACAGGCTAAGTACAGTTACCATGTGTTACGACAGCAGGCTATGTATAGTTACCATGGGTTACGATAGCAGGCTATGCATAATTACCATGGGTTACGACAGCAGGCTATGCATAATTACCATGTGTTACGATAGCAGGCTATGTTTAGTTACCATGGGTTGTGACAACAGGCTATGTATAGTTACCATGGGTTGTGACAGCAGGCTATGTATAGTTACCATGGGTTACGACAGCAGGCTATGTATAGTTACCATGGGTTACGACAGCAGGCTATGTATAGTTACCATGGGTTGTTACAACAGGCTAAGTATAGTTACCATGGGTTGTGACAACAGGCTATGTATAGTTACCATGGGTTACGACAGCAGGCTATGTATAGTTACCATGGGTTGCGACAGCAGGCTATGTATAGTTACCATGAGTTACGACAGCAGGCTATGTATAGTTACCATGGGTTACGACAGCAGGCTATGTATAGTTACCATGGGTTGCGACAGCAGGCTATGTATAGTTACCATGGGTTGTTACAACAGGCTATGTATAGTTACCATGGGTTACGACAGCAGGCTATGCATAGTTACCATGAGTTACGACAGCAGGCTATGTATAGTTACCATGGGTTACGACAGCAGGCTATGTATAGTTACCATGGGTTGCGACAGCAGGCTATGTATAGTTACCATGGGTTACGACAGCAGGCTATGTATAGTTACCATGGGTTACGACAGCAGGCTATGTATAGTTACCATGGGTTACGACAGCAGGCTATGTATAGTTACCATGGGTTACGACAGTTTGTTACATTGTTACAAATACACACTAATATTTGTTCTCTACCCAGGTATTCCAAGCACTGTCCAAACATTATGATTCATATACCTTTAGCTTGTTCAATGTCGCCAAAACATACATGGAGTCAGAGTCGTAATGCATTAGAGGGTGGAACTAGAGTTAGGGGACCCATTCAGTCCCATAGGTAAAGGAGAATGTGCCCTACAATACAGTAGGACTTCTCCTTCTATATGATTTCTCCTGATCTTCCTACATACCATGTTACCCATGGTCAGGATGCAATCTACTGTGCTTTCCTGGATGGTAAATCCCACTTTCAGCACTGTGTGTGTGTGTGTGTGTGTGTGTGTGTGTGTGTGTGTGTGTGTGTGTGTGTGTGTGTGTGTGTGTGTGTGTGTGTGTGTGTGTGTGTGTGTGTGTGTGTGTGTGTGTGGATCTTGGCACGATGAGGAGTTGGCTTGTTACTCAACCACACTGCCATGTTGTAAATTGTGTTTTTCAGAGTACAGGGATATCTCAAGGCCTCCGCAGCCTCTAGGAAGAATATAGTCACGTAACATTATAATTCCCCTCTTAGCAGTGAACCGTGCCGTCTTCCAGTCTTCCAGATAAATACCCACTGAACATGTTATACAACCCCCTCTCAGTGTAAAGGCAGTATCTCAGCTTGTTCTCTTCAACCACCATTTAATCTGACAGAGAGAGAGAGAGAGACAGACAGACAGAGAGAGACAGACAGACAGACAGACAGACAGACAGACAGACAGACAGACAGACAGACAGACAGACAGACAGACAGACAGACAGACAGACAGACAGACAGACAGAGGAAGGGAGGGAGAGACAGAGACAGAGAGAGAGACAGAGAGACAGAGAGAGAGAGAGAGAGAGACAGAGAGAGAGAGACTGTGTGTGTGTGTGTGTGTGTGTGTGTGTGTGTGTGTGTGTGTGTGTGTGTGTGTAGGGGGGGTTGGTTGTGTGTCGGGGGTGGGGGGGGGGGGGGGGGTCTGGCTGTCAAGATGGATTCTCCTCAGACGGAGCAGCCATCCCGATCAAATGACTTTCAGAAAGTTACTGTTTCAGGTAAAAGATGTGTCATGGAAGGGCGACTTGGATAAAATTTGTTAGCTACTCCTCTCAACTAAAAGAGTTCGTATCAAGTCAAGTCCATCTTCCTGCCCTGCATTTAGTGTCTGGGCGGTGTAGTCAGGTGTTGTGATAACCATCATTTGCTGCCACCGTATCCCTGTTGAAACAACCCCTCTAGTTTAGCTTAGACCTGTAATATGCCTCACTCTGCATGCGCCCCAAATGGCACCCTATTCCCTACGTAGTGCACTACTTTAGACCAGAGCCCTGTGAGTCCTGGTCAAAAGTAGTGCACTAAATAGGGAATAGGGTGCCATTTGGGGCGCAATGTCTGCCTGCTTCAGATGTCAGGTCAACGTTTTCATTATGTCTGTAAGGACTGGCGCTGTAGGGATCATTATGGTCTCAGCTAGCCCTTCAAAGACACAACAACATTAGTCTGGACGCCGTACACTTCTATAGCTCAGGGCCTACCTAAAAGTCCTGCCTTATTAAATACCTGCCTTAGATACCTGCCTAAAAGACCTGCCTTAAAGACCTGCCTTATTTTTTTTATTTTTTATTTTTTTAAATATTTTTTGAATTTTTACCCCTTTTTCTCCCCAATTTCGTGGTATCCAATTGTTGTAGTAGCTACTATCTTGTCTCATCGCTACAACTCCCGTACGGGCTCGGGAGAGACGAAGGTTGAAAGTCATGCGTCCTCCGATACACAACCAACCAAGCCGCTGCTTCTTTAACACAGCGCACATCCAACCCGGAAGCCAGCCGCACCAATGCGCCGGAGGAAACACCGTGCACCTGGCCACCTTGGTTAGCGTACACTGCGCCCAGCCCGCCACAGGAGTCGCTGGTGCGCGATGAGACAAGGACACCCCTACCGACCAAGCCCTCCCTAACCCGGGCGACGCTAGGCCAATTGTGCGTCGCCCCACGGACCTCCCGGTCGCGGCCGGTTACGACAGAGCGAACCCAGGGACTCTGATGGCACAGTTGGCGCTGCAGTACAGCGCCCTTAACCACTGCGCCACCCGGGAGGCCGGACCTGCCTTATTTAATAGCTGCCTTAAAGACCTGCCTTAAAGACCTGCGTTAAAAAACTGCCTAAAAGACCTGTCTCAAAGACCTGCCTCAAAGACCTGCCTAAAAGACCTGCCTCAAAGACCTGCCTCAAAGACCTGCCTAAAAGACCTGCCTCAAAGACCTGCCTAAAAGACCTGCCTAAAAGACCTGCCTCAAAGACCTGCCTTAAATACATGGCTTAAAGACCTGCCTCAAAGACCTGCCTCAAAGACCTGCCTTAAAGACCTGCCTTAAAGACCTGCCTCAAAGACCTGCCTCAAAGACCTGCCTCAAAGACCTGCCTTAAAGACCTGCCTCAAAGACCTGCCTAAAATACCTGGCTTAAAGACTCTTCCTTAAATACCTGCCTCAAAGACCTGCCTTAAAGACCTGCCTTAAAGGAGTTAAAGCCAGTAATCCTCTCCACACCCAGTTTGATGGTAATGGACTGTATTTGACCATGAACTAGTGAGCTGTTATGAGCATCTATAGTGTCTCTCTTAAGGTAGATGTTGAGGAGATGTCATCACAGGCCACATCAGTGTCATGGCTGGTCTATGTCTGAGTGTTGGAGCATATACATGTAACACCATCCAACACATATTGTTACGTTTCTTAACTGCAATGTTGGTTAAAGGGCTCATAGTCAGCATGTCACTGTTAGGTCTACACCTGTTGTATTCGGCGCCTGTGACAAATACAGTGTGATTTGATTTTAACATTGTTGGATTGTTCAGACAGCCCTGTACATCAACCTGTAGAATGTATTTCTGCCCTGTACATCAACCTGTAGAATGTATTTCTGCTGAAACAGAAAGAGCTCTTAGCTGTCTGACGTCTGCCCTGCACTCAGGACCATAATGAAGATGTTGATGTTTCTTAATGACAGGCCAAACGGCTTGTCCCAACCGTCTCAACACTCTGGAGGGACTGAACCTACCCCAAACATTAACCTTAACCCTCTGTTGTTACCATGATTCTCTATACTAACTTCACTCTGTAGTGACAGACCTTCCCCTAACCTTCCCCTAACCTTCCCCTAACCTTAACCCTCTGTTGTTACCATGATTCTCTATACTAACTTCACTCTGTAGTGACAAACCTTCCCCTAACCTTCCCCTAACCTTAACCAAATCAAATCAAATCAAATCAAATGTATTTATATAGCCCTTCGTACATCAGCTGATATCTCAAAGTGCTGTACAGAAACCCAGCCTAAAACCCCAAACAGCAAGCAATGCAGGTGTAGAAGCACAGTGGCTAGGAAAAACTCCCTAGAAAGGCCAAAACCTAGGAAGAAACCTAGAGAGGAACCAGGCTATGTGGGGTGGCCAGTCCTCTTCTGGCTGTGCCGGGTGGAGATTATAACAAAACATGGTCAAGATGTTCAAATGTTCATAGATGACCAGCATGGTCGAATAATAATAAGGCAGAATAGTTGTAACTGGAGCAGCAGCACAGTCAGGTGGACTGGGGACAGCAAGGAGTCATCATGTCAGGTATTCCTGGGGCATGGTCCTAGGGCTCAGGTCCTCCGAGAGAGAGAAAGAAAGAGAGAATTAGAGAGAGCATATGTGGGATGGCCAGTCCTCTTCTGGCTGTGCCGGGTGGAGATTATAACAGAACATGGCCAAGATGTTCAAATGTTCATAAATGACCAGCATGGTCGAATAATAATAAGGCAGAACAGTTGAAACTGGAGCAGCAGCACAGCCAGGTGGACTGGGGACAGCAAGGAGTCATCATGTCAGGTAGTCCTGGGGCATGGTCCTAGGGCTCAGGTCCTCCGAGAGAGAGAAAGAGAGAAGGAGAGAATTAGAGAACGCACACTTAGATTCACACAGGACACCGAATAGGACAGGAGAAGTACTCCAGATATAACAAACTGACCCTAGCCCCCCGACACATAAACTACTGCAGCATAAATACTGGAGGCTGAGACAGGAGGGGTCAGGAGACACTGTGGCCCACTCCGAGGACACCCCCGGACAGGGCCAAACAGGAAGGATATAACCCCACCCACTTTGCCAAAGCACAGCCCCCACACCACTAGAGGGATATCTTCAACCACCAACTTACCATCCTGAGACAAGGCTGAGTATAGCCCACAAAGACCTCCGCCACGGCACAACCATGATTCTCTATGGTTCTGTACTAAGGTTGATTCTCTGTCCTGATTGGTTCTGCACTAAGGTTGATTCTCTGTCCTGATTGGTTCTGTACGAAGGTTGATTCTCTGTCCTGATTGGTTCTGTACTAAGGTTGATACTCTGTCCTGCTTGGTTCTGTACTAAGGTTGATTCTCTGTCCTGATTGGTTCTGTACTAAGGTTGATTCTCTGTCCTGATTGGCTCTGTACTGAGGTTGATTCTCTGTCCTGCTTGGTTCTGTACTAAGGCTGACTCTCTGTCCTGATTGGCTCTGTACTAAGGTTGATTCTCTGTCCTGCTTGGTTCTGTACTAAGGTTGATTCTCTGTCCTGATTGGTTCTGTACTAAGGTTGATTCTCTGTCCTGATTGGCTCTGTACTAAGGTTGATTCTCTGTCCTGATTGGTTCTGTACTAAGGTTGATTCTCTGTCCTGATTGGTTCTGTACTAAGGTTGATTCTCTGTCCTGATTGGTTCTGTACTAAGGTTGATTCTCTGTCCTGATTGGCTCTGTACTAAGGTTGATTCTCTTTCCTGATTGGTTCTGTACTAAGGTTGATTCTCTGTCCTGATTGGTTCTGTACTAAGGTTGATTCTCTCGACACCATGGCTCTGTTTAGTAAAAGGTCAAATTAACCAATTAACAAACAAAACAAATATAGTGGTAGTGTCTAACCATGGTCAGATAAAGTTATATAGTGGTCTATGTCTAACCATAGTCAGATACAGTTATATAGTGGTCTATGTCTAACCATGGTCAGATAAAGTTATATAGTGGTCTATGTCTAACCATGGTCAGATAAAGTTATATAGTGGTCTATGTCTAACCATGGTCAGATAAAGTTATATAGTGGTCTATGTCTAACCATGGTCAGATAAAGGTATATAGTGGTAGTGTCTAACCATGGTCAGATAAAGTTATATAGTGGTCTATGTCTAACCATGGTCAGATAAAGTTATATAGTGGTCTATGTCTAACCATGGTCAGATAAAGTTATATAGTGGTCTATGTCTAACCATGGTCAGATAAAGTTATATAGTGGTCTATGTCTAACCATGGTCAGATAAAGTGATATAGTGGTCTATGTCTAACCATGGTCAGATAAAGTTATATAGTGGTCTATGTCTAACCATGGTCAGATAAAGTTATATAGTGGTAGTGTCTAACCATGGTCAGATAAAGTTATATAGTGGTAGTGTCTAACCATGGTCAGATAAAGTTATATAGTGGTCTATGTCTAACCATGGTCTGATAAAGTTATATAGTGGTAGTGTCTAACCATGGTCAGATAAAGTTATATAGTGGTCTATGTCTAACCATGGTCAGATAAAGTTATATAGTGGTAGTGTCTAACCATGGTCAGATAAAGTTATATAGTGGTCTATGTCTAACCATGGTCAGATAAAGTTATATAGTGGTAGTGTCTAACCATGGTCAGATAAAGTTATATAGTGGTAGTGTCTAACCATGGTCAGATAAAGTTATATAGTGGTCTATGTCTAACCAT
This sequence comes from Oncorhynchus mykiss, assembly GCF_013265735.2. NCBI lineage: Eukaryota > Metazoa > Chordata > Actinopteri > Salmoniformes > Salmonidae > Oncorhynchus > Oncorhynchus mykiss. The sequence goes on from NW_023493766.1 coordinate 50,893, forward strand.
GGCCAGATAAAGGTATATAGTGGTCTATGTCTAACCATGGTCAGATAAAGTTATATAGTGGTAGTGTCTAACCATGGTCAGATAGAGTTATATAGTGGTCTATGTCTAACCATGGGCAGATAAAGTTATATAGTGGTAGTGTCTAACCATGGTCAGATAAAGTTATATAGTGGTCTATGTCTAACCATGGTCAGATAAAGGTATATAGTGGTCTATGTCTAACCATGGTCAGATAAAGTGATACAGTGGTCTATGTCTAACCATGGTCAGATAAAGTTATATAGTGGTCTATGTCTAACCATGGTCAGATAAAGTTATATAGTGGTCTATGTCTAACCATGCCATGGTCTGAGAGCCACAACTACCATCCAAAGTCTCTGTAGGTAAATTACCCGTTGATGTATCACCTCATATCAGTGTCATTAGAGGTCATGAGGGGTCGTTAAGGGTCATTAGGCTTCAGAGGTCACAGCCTTGGGTAAAAATGTATTTGTTAGCCTCCCTGCAGGTCTGCAATGAGACAATTACTACACAATTACTACACAGCTCCACAGAGAGAGGTTGGCGGAAACACCACTGTCACTAATCTGTAGGAGGACCAATAGGGAGAGAGAGGAAGGAGTTAACACCACTGTCAGGACCAATAGGGAGAGAGAGGAAGGAGTTACCACCACTGTCAGGACCAATAGGGAGAGAGAGGAAGGAGTTACCACCACTGTCAGGACCAATAGGGAGAGAGAGAGGAAGGAGTTACCACCACTGTCAGGACCAATAGGGAGAGAGAGGAAGGAGTTACCACCACTGTCAGGACCAATAGGGAGAGAGAGAGGAAGGAGTTACCACCACTGTCAGGACCAATAGGGAGAGAGAGGAAGGAGTTACCACCACTGTCAGGACCAATAGGGAGAGAGAGAGGAAGGAGTTACCACCACTGTCAGGACCAATAGGGAGAGAGAGGAAGGAGTTACCACCACTGTCAGGACCAATAGGGAGAGAGAGAGGAAGGAGTTACCACCACTGTCAGGACCAATAGGGAGAGGGAGGTAGGAGTTACCACCACTGTCAGGACCAATAGGGAGAGAGAGGAAGGAGTTACCACCACTGTCAGGACCAATAGGGAGAGAGAGGAAGGAGTTACCACCACTGTCAGGACCAATAGGGAGAGAGAGAGGAAGGAGTTACCACCACTGTCACTACTTTGGGACATCAAACAGCAGGACAATGTCCTCCTATAATGTTGTTGTTGTTTTCATTAAGCACACAACATAACAGCTGCTGTGACATGTAAATGGTGGGGTTGCTAGGATCCCACCACAACATAACATAAGATATCCCTCTAGTGGTGTGGGGGCTGTGCTTTGGCAAAGTGGGTGGGGTTATATCCTTCCTGTTTGGCCCTGTCCGGGGGTGTCCTCGGATGGGGCCACAGTGTCTCCTGACCCCTCCTGTCTCAGCCTCCAGTATTTATGCTGCAGTAGTTTATGTGTCGGGGGGCTAGGGTCAGTTTGTTATATCTGGAGTACTTCTCCTGTCCTATTCGGTGTCCTGTGTGAATTTCAATGTGCTCTCTCTAATTCTCTCTCTCTCTCTCTTTCTTTCTCTCTCTCGGAGGACCTGAGCCCTAGGACCATGCCTCAGGACTACCTGACATGATGACTCCTTGCTGTCCCCAGTCCACCTGACCGTGCTGCTGCTCCAGTTTCAACTGTTCTGCCTTATTATTATTCGACCATGCTGGTCATTTATGAACATTTGAACATCTTGGCCATGTTCTGTTATAATCTCCACCCGGCACAGCCAGAAGAGGACTGGCCACCCCACATAGCCTGGTTCCTCTCTCGGTTTCTTCCTAGGTTTTGGCCTTTCTAGGGAGTTTTTCCTAGCCACTGTGCTTCTACACCTGCATTGCTTGCTGTTTGGGGTTTTAGGCTGGGTTTCTGTACAGCACTTTGAGATATCAGCTGATGTACGAAGGGCTATATAAATACATTTGATTTGATTTGATAACAGCTGCTGTGACATGTAAATGGTGGGGTTGCTAGGATCCGACCAGTTACACCCACACGAAACAACACGTCGCCTTCATTATAAAAACACACACAGTACATACAGACGTCACCTTGAGTCAACTCAGCGAAGAAGAAGTTAAGTATTCAACTCTGATTCACTATCCTCCTGGTACTTGTCTGATTCACTGTCCTCCTGGTACTTGTCTGATTCACTATCCTCCTGGTACTTGTCTGATTCACTGTCCTCCTGGTACTTGTCTGATTCACTATCCTCCTGGTACATGTCTGAGTCACTATCCTCCTGGTACATGTCTGATTCACTATCCTCCTGGTACATGTCTGAGTCACTATCCTCCTGGTACATGTCTGATTCACTATCATCCTGGTACATGTCTGATTCACTATCCTCCTGGTACATGTCTGAGTCACTATCCTCCTGGTACATGTCTGATTCACTATCCTTCTGGTACATGTCTGAGTCACTATCCTCCTGGTACATGTCTGATTCACTATCCTCCTGGTACATGTCTGATTCACTATCCTCCTGGTACATGTCTGAGTCACTATCCTCCTGGTACATGTCTGATTCACTATCATCCTGGTACATGTCTGAGTCACTATCCTCCTGGTACATGTCTGAGTCACTATCCTCCTGGTACATGTCTGAGTCACTATCCTTCTGGTACATGTCTGATTCACTATCCTCCTGGTATATGTCTGATTCACTATCCTCCTGGTACATGTCTGAGTCACTATCCTCCTGGTACATGTCTGAGTCACTATCCTCCTGGTATATGTCTGATTCACTATCCTCCTGGTACATGTTTCACGTGCTAGTCAGCTAGATACACTTGAACTGACGTGGCCTTCCTGCTTCTCTGTGAGAGGGCATACCTTTCACTGTGGAGGGATTAAGAGAGAGAAGACTGCGGATGTGAGGATGCATCCAGGCTGATTTAGAAGTGTCCAGAGACTCTTCACTGCTTTAGTGCTGCTGCAGATTCTAGAAGAGGGGGAGAAGAGGGGAGGAGGAGGAAGGGAGGGGGGCATAGAGAGTTGAGAAATACCTCAAATTATTTGAGTTAGGAACAGGTCCTTCAGAGATACTTTCAGAAATGCTCGCACTAAAAGGGTAAGGAGGCGAGGGGTGTTAGGGGGGTCACTGGGGCCGGTTGTCTAGTGGGGGGGACTAACGAAAACAAATGAGCGAACGAGGTCAAGGGTCAGGGGGGTTGAGATCAAGGCTCAAGGATCCCCCACCTCACACACACACACACACACACACACACACACACACACTGACCCCCCCACCCATTGTAAGATTGATGAATCCTCAGTGATACAGGCCCAGAGAGAAGCCATTTCTCAGTATCACTTACCAACAGAGGCCTCTGAACCCTGAGGACAGCTAACCTAGCCACTAGGAGCAAACCTGGGTTCAAATACTATTCAAAACCTTTCATATACCATGACTGTTTGCTGCGTTCACCTTTGCCAGCCTGGTGGGTCAGGAGGGAGGGATTTACAGAAGTTGGGACTTTTCTATAGGGTCCATTGCAACAGGCTAGCTCCATCAGGCACAGAGGAAGTATTTCAAATGATTTAGAATAGTATTTGAACCCAGGTCTGGCTATCAGCTAGTGGTGTGCTGCCCTGTTTCTGCCCCAGACCACCTGTTGGCCCATTAGGTCTTAATGGACCTGGTAATGTAGAGGCCTGGGACCTGGGGACACGTTGACCTGTCTGGAGGCAGGAGGGCTGGATACAGACAGTCAACACCAAGGTTAAGGAAAGCTACTGCCTTCCATGACTAGAGCAGCACCACTACGTCTGCCTCCTCAGTACTTTAATGCCTTGTGTTCAGGAAAAGTAATGGATGAAGGATGGAGGCTGGATACAGACAGTCAACACCAAGGTTAAGAACAGCTACAGACACCCGTTAGACTACGAGACTAACGCGGATACTAATGTCTCCTATGCTTGTGACATAGGACCCCCAATAGACTGGGAGGAGGCTAGACAGACTCCCTGTTCTCTCTCTCTCTCTGACATGTAGAAAATACCTGTTCTCTCTCTCTGACATGTAGAAAATACCTGTTCTCTCTCTCTAACATGTAGAAAATACCTGTTCTCTCTCTCTGACATGTAGAAAATACCTGTTCTCTCTCTCTGACATGTAGAAAATACCTGTTCTCTCTCTCTGACATGTAGAAAATACCTGTTCTCTCTCTCTAACATGTAGAAAATACCTGTTCTCTCTCTAACATGTAGAAAATACCTGTTCTCTCTCTAACATGTAGAAAATACCTGTTCTCTCTCTCTCTCTAACATGTAGAAAATACCTGTTCTCTCTTTCTCTCTCTCTCTCTCTCTGACATGTAGAAAATACCTGTTCTCTCTCTCTCTCTCTCTCTAACATGTAGAAAATACCTGTTCTCTCTCTCTCTCTAACATGTAGAAAATACCTGTTCTCTCTCTCTCTCTGACATGTAGAAAATACCTGTTCTCTCTCTCTCTCTAACATGTAGAAAATACCTGTTCTCTCTCTCTCTCTGACATGTAGAAAATACCTGTTCTCTCTCTCTAACATGTAGAAAATACCTGTTCTCTCTCTCTCTAACATGTAGAAAATACCTGTTCTCTCTCTCTCTCTGACATGTAGAAAATACCTGTTCTCTCTCTCTCTCTAACATGTAGAAAATACCTGTTCTCTCTCTCTCTCGCTGACATGTAGAAAATACCTGTTCTCTCTCTCTCTCTCTAACATGTAGAAAATACCTGTTCTCTCTCTCTCTCTGACATGTAGAAAATACCTGTTCTCTCTCTCTCTCTGACATGTAGAAAATACCTGTTCTCTCTCTCTCTCTCTGACATGTAGAAAATACCTGTTCTCTCTCTCTGACATGTAGAAAATACCTGTTCTCTCTCTCTCTCTAACATGTAGAAAATACCTGTTCTCTCTCTCTCTCTAACATGTAGAAAATACATGTTCTCTCTCTCTCTCTCTGACATGTAGAAAATACCTGTTCTCTCTCTCTCTCTCTGACATGTAGAAAATACCTGTTCTCTCTCTCTCTCTCTGACATGTAGAAAATACCTGTTCTCTCTCTCTCTCTAACATGTAGAAAATACCTGTTCTCTCTCTCTGACATGTAGAAAATACCTGTTCTCTCTCTCTCTCTCTGACATGTAGAAAATACCTGTTCTCTCTCTCTCTCTCTGACATGTAGAAAATACCTGTTCTCTCTCTCTCTCTCTGACATGTAGAAAATACCTGTTCTCTCTCTCTCTGACATGTAGAAAATACCTGTTCTCTCTCTCTCTCTAACATGTAGAAAATACCTGTTCTCTCTCTCTCTCTCGCTGACATGTAGAAAATACCTGTTCTCTCTCTCTGACATGTAGAAAATACCTGTTCTCTCTCTCTGACATGTAGAAAATACCTGTTCGCTCTCTCTCTCTCTCTGACATGTAGAAAATACCTGTTCTCTCTCTCTCTAACATGTAGAAAATACCTGTTCTCTCTCTCTGACATGTAGAAAATACCTGTTCTCTCTCTCTCTCTCTCTGACATGTAGAAAATACCTGTTCTCTCTCTCTCTCTCTGACATGTAGAAAATACCTGTTCTCTCTCTCTCTCTGACATGTAGAAAATACCTGTTCTCTCTCTCTGACATGTAGAAAATACCTGTTCTCTCTCTCTAACATGTAGAAAATACCTGTTCTCTCTCTCTGACATGTAGAAAATACCTGTTCTCTCTCTCTCTCTCTCTAACATGTAGAAAATACCTGTTCTCTCTCTCTAACATGTAGAAAATACCTGTTCTCTCTCTCTCTCTCTGACATGTAGAAAATACCTGTTCTCTCTCTCTCTCTAACATGTAGAAAATACCTGTTCTCTCTCTCTCTCTCTCTGACATGTAGAAAATACCTGTTCTCTCTCTCTCTAACATGTAGAAAATACCTGTTCTCTCTCTCTCTCTCTCTGACATGTAGAAAATACCTGTTCTCTCTCTCTCTCTCTAACATGTAGAAAATACCTGTTCTCTCTCTCTAACATGTAGAAAATACCTGTTCTCTCTCTCTCTCTCTGACATGTAGAAAATACCTGTTCTCTCTCTCTCTAACATGTAGAAAATACCTGTTCTCTCTCTCTCTCTCTGACATGTAGAAAATACCTGTTCTCTCTCTCTCTCTCTAACATGTAGAAAATACCTGTTCTCTCTCTCTGACATGTAGAAAATACCTGTTCTCTCTCTCTCTCTCTGACATGTAGAAAATACCTGTTCTCTCTCTCTGACATGTAGAAAATACCTGTTCTCTCTCTCTGACATGTAGAAAATACCTGTTCTCTCTCTCTCTGACATGTAGAAAATACCTGTTCTCTCTCTCTCTCTCTGACATGTAGAAAATACCTGTTCTCTCTCTCTAACATGTAGAAAATACCTGTTCTCTCTCTCTCTGACATGTAGAAAATACCTGTTCTCTCTCTCTCTCTCTGACATGTAGAAAATACCTGTTCTCTCTCTCTCTGACATGTAGAAAATACCTGTTCTCTCTCTCTGACATGGACAGGTAGAAAAGAAGATGGCTCTGGGTTGAAGCTGATGATGTCAGAACCTGACGAGGCTCTGATTGAGAGACAGCTACAGGGGATATACTGACCAATAGCTGAATGACTGGGAAGCTCAGAGACGACACGTGTTTAACAGGAAGTGGAGGTTGTAGGATGTTCAGTGGTATCTGAAGCAAGGCTGTCCTCTACTGGAGAATAAACATACAACACCATCCAGGGTTCAGCACCATTCAGAATCTGATATTCCCTAACCCCTAACCCTAACCTGTACTCTTACCCTAACCCCTAACCCTAAATCTAACCCTAACCTGTACTCTTACCCTAACCCCTAACCCTAACCTGTACTCTTACCCTAACCCCTAACCCCTAACCCTAAATCTAACCCTAACCTGTACTCTTACCCTAACCCCTAACCCTAAATCTAACCCTAACCTGTACTCTTACCCTAACCCCTAACCCTAAATCTAACCCTAACCTGTACTCTTACCCTAACCCTAACCTTTAACCCTAACCTTAAGCCAAAAACCTAACCCTAACCTGTACTCTTACCCTAACCCCTAACCCTAAATCTAACCCTAACCTGTACTCTTACCCTAACCCCTAACCCTAAATCTAACCCTAACCTGTACTCTTACCCTAACCCCTAACCCTAAATCTAACCTGTACTCTTACCCTAACCTTAACCCTAAAACGAATCCTAGCACCTAATGCTGAGGTTAAAACTAATCCTAGCTCATAACCCTGAGCCTTAACCTAATTTGAACCCTAACACTAATTTGAACCCGAACACTAATTCTAACCTGAACCCCAAACCCTCTCGAAACAGCATCTAACCTTGTGGGGACCAAAAAAATGTCCTCAGTTGGTCAAATTGTTGTTTGTTTACAATTCTTGTGGTGACTTCTGGTCCCGACAAGAAGAGCTAAACACGTCCACACACACACACACACACACACACATAGAACCACACGGACCAGGTGGGGTTATTAAAAATGTAGAGTTTAATATATATTTATTTATTCTTGACATTCTGATAAGGATTGCGGTAGGCTTCACAGTACACACTGACCGTGTTCCACTTTATATGCTAAGCAGAGGAGAAGGGGTAGGCGGGGCTTAGCGTTGTGGGGGCGGGGCTTAGCACTATTGAGGCGGGGCTTAGCGTTGTGGAGGCGGGGTGTGGCGGTGGTCTTGCCGAGCGGGAGGGACAGCAGGTTTGTTTCTACACTGGTTATGACAAGCAGAAGAAGGGAGGAGGCAGAACATCCAATGGGCAACAGCTCCCATGAAGGTGAAGATTCCCCTAGGTACAGGATACTGATGTAGGATCAGCTTCCCCTTCCCCCATTCCTAGTATTAACCATATGTTTGGGGAAATGTTAAACTGACCCAGGGTCAGCGTCTAATGCCAACTTCACTCTCCTCCAACTCCAGGGCAACAGAAATTCCTCTTTCAACTCATCTTGACCAATCAAAGCACTTCAACCAATTTCCACATTTCATCTATATTATCACGTTGCATGTTTGTAGGTACCCCTAAAACAGTTGATTATCACTAAATCCATAAAAAGACAGTGATTGACGCGTCATGGATTATCAAAACACGACCTAAATCCATGACATTGTCACATTTTCCATCTTTCCCATAATAAACCTCAAAAACGACATGTAATCAAGTTGATCTGCAACATGAGGTTTGGGGTTAACACAGACAGGATGAACTGACATGAGGTTTGGGGTTGGTAGTTAACACAGACAGGATGAACTGACATGAGGTTTGGGGTTAACACAGACAGGATGAACTGACATGAGGTTTGGGGTTGGTAGTTAACAGACAGGATGAACTGACATGAGGTTTGGGGTTGGTAGTTAACACAGACAGGATGAACTGACATGAGGTTTGGGGTTGGTAGTTAACAGACAGGATGAACGGACATGAGGTTTGGGGTTGGTAGTTAACACAGACAGGATGAACTGACATGAGGTTTGGGGTTGGTAGTTAACACAGACAGGATGAACTGACATGAGGTTTGGGGTTGGTAGTTAACAGACAGGATGAACTGACATGAGGTTTGGGGTTGGTAGTTAACACAGACAGGATGAACTGACATGAGGTTTGGGGTTGGTAGTTAACACAGACAGGATGAACTGATATGAGGTTTGGGGTTGGTAGTTAACACAGACAGGGTGAACTGACATGAGGTTTGGGGTTGGTAGTTAACACAGACAGGATGAACTGATATGAGGTTTGGGGTTGGTAGTTAACACAGACAGGGTGAACTGATATGAGGTTTGGGGTTGGTAGTTAACACAGACAGGATGAACTGACATGAGGTTTGGGGTTGGTAGTTAACACAGACAGGATGAACGGACATGAGGTTTGGGGTTGGTAGTTAACACAGACAGGATGAACTGACATGAGGTTTGGGGTTGGTAGTTAACACAGACAGGATGAACTGACATGAGGTTTGGGGTTGGTAGTTAACAGACAGGATTAACTGACATGAGGTTTGGGGTTGGTAGTTAACACAGACAGGATGAACTGACATGAGGTTTGGGGTTGGTAGTTAACTGACAGGATGAACTGACATGAGGTTTGGGGTTGGTAGTTAACAGACAGGATGAACTGACATGAGGTTTGGGGTTGGTAGTTAACACAGACAGGATGAACTGACATGAGGTTTGGGGTTGGTAGTTAACAGACAGGATGAACTGACATGAGGTTTGGGGTTGGTAGTTAACAGACAGGATGAACTGACATGAGGTTTGGGGTTGGTAGTTAACACAGACAGGATGAACGGACATGAGGTTTGGGGTTGGTAGTTAACACAGACAGGATGAACTGACATGAGGTTTGGGGTTGGTAGTTAACACAGACAGGATGAACTGACATGAGGTTTGGGGTTGGTAGTTAACACAGACAGGATGAACTGACATGAGGTTTGGGGTTGGTAGTTAACACAGACAGGATGAACGGACATGAGGTTTGGGGTTGGTAGTTAACACAGACAGGATGAACTGACATGAGGTTTGGGGTTGGTAGTTAACACAGACAGGATGAACTGACATGAGGTTTGGGGTTGGTAGTTAACACAGACAGGATGAACTGACATGAGGTTTGGGGTTGGTAGTTAACAGACAGGATGAACGGACATGAGGTTTGGGGTTGGTAGTTAACACAGACAGGATGAACTGACATGAGGTTTGGGGTTGGTAGTTAACACAGACAGGATGAACTGACATGAGGTTTGGGGTTGGTAGTTAACACAGACAGGATGAACTGACATGAGGTTTGGGGTTGGTAGTTAACAGACAGGATGAACGGACATGAGGTTTGGGGTTGGTAGTTAACACAGACAGGATGAACTGACATGAGGTTTGGGGTTGGTAGTTAACACAGACAGGATGAACTGACATGAGGTTTGGGGTTGGTAGTCAACACAGTAATATAGTAGTTTGAAAGACAACGCTGCCCCACATCCTCACAGAAAATATACGAAGCCGGCACAGACAGTAAACTCTTTAGAACACAATTCAATTATCACCTTGTAAATTCAAAACATAAATAACCCATGTGAGGGCACTTTGTCATACTGTATAATCACCACCACTATCAATACGACTCAGTGTTTCATCACCAAGATCTACATAAACATCGTAGTTCATTGACAAGAACACATACGGACTGAGGCATACCAAACAACACTGCAGAGGTATTCACCCGGGGGTTCAAACCCCCCCCCCCCCCCCCCCCCCGGGGGTCCACCCCCCCCCCCCCCCCCCCCTGGGGGTCCACCCCCCCCCCCCCCCCCCCCTGGGGGTTCACCCCCCCCCCCCCCCTGGGGGTTCACCCCTCTCCCCCTGGGGGTTCATGGAGGTACTGCAGTATAAAATAGTAGAATGTTACCTTTCTAATGACGGTGACTATATTCCTCGACTCCTGATATTCAACTCATTACACTTGTTGGAGCTAATTACATTCACTGGAGCACCTGACATAGGTGTTGAACAGCACCGCGAGTACCAGTCACAGTCTATACTGTAGGGCAAGGTGGGGTCTATACTGTAGGGTAGGGTGGGGTCTTTACTGTAGGGTAGGGTGGGGTCTTTACTGTAGGGTAGGGTGGGGTCGTTACTGTAGGGTAGGTTGGGGTCTTTACTGTAGGGTAGGGTGGGGTCGTTACTGTAGAGTAGGGTGGGGTCTTTACTGTAGGGTAGGTTGGGGTCGTTACTGTAGGGCAAGGTGGGGTCGTTACTGTAGAGTAGGGTGGGGTCTTTACTGTAGGGTAGGTTGGGGTCTATACTGTAGGGTAGGTTGGGGTCGTTACTGTAGGGCAAGGTGGGGTCGTTACTGTAGAGTAGGGTGGGGTCTTTACTGTAGGGTAGGTTGGGGTCTATACTGTAGGGTAGGTTGGGGTCTTTACTGTAGGGTAGGGTGGGGTCTTTACTGTAGGGTATGGTGGGGTCTTTACTGTAGGGTAGGGTGGGGTCGTTACTGTAGAGTAGGGTGGGGTCTTTACTGTAGGGTAGGTTGGGGTCTATACTGTAGGGTAGGGTGGGGTCTTTACTGTAGGGTATGGTGGGGTCTTTACTGTAGGGTAGGGTGGGGTCGTTACTGTAGAGTAGGGTGGGGTCTTTACTGTAGGGTAGGTTGGGGTCTATACTGTAGGGTAGGTTGGGGTCTTTACTGTAGGGTAGGGTGGGGTCTTTACTGTAGGGTAGGTTGGGGTCTTTACTGTAGGGTAGGGTGGGGTCTATATTGTAGGGTAGGTTGGGGTCGTTACTGTAGGGTAGGGTGGGGTCTTTACTGTAGGGTAGGTTGGGGTCTTTACTGTAGGGTAGGGTGGGGTCTTTACTGTAGGGTAGGTTGGGGTCTATACTGTAGGGTAGGTTGGGGTCTTTACTGTAGGGTAGGGTGGGGTCTTTACTGTAGGGTAGGTTGGGGTCTTTACTGTAGGGTAGGGTGGGGTCTTTACTGTAGGGTAGGGTGGGGTCGTTACTGTAGAGTAGGGTGGGGTCTTTACTGTAGGGTAGGGTGGGGTCGTTACTGTAGAGTAGGGTGGGGTCTTTACTGTAGGGTAGGGTGGGGTCGTTACTGTAGAGTAGGGTGGGGTCTTTACTGTAGGGTAGGTTGGGGTCTATACTGTAGGGTAGGTTGGGGTCTTTACTGTAGGGTAGGGTGGGGTCTTTACTGTAGGGTATGGTGGGGTCTTTACTGTAGGGTAGGGTGGGGTCGTTACTGTAGAGTAGGGTGGGGTCTTTACTGTAGGGTAGGTTGGGGTCTATACTGTAGGGTAGGGTGGGGTCTTTACTGTAGGGTATGGTGGGGTCTTTACTGTAGGGTAGGGTGGGGTCGTTACTGTAGAGTAGGGTGGGGTCTTTACTGTAGGGTAGGTTGGGGTCTATACTGTAGGGTAGGTTGGGGTCTTTACTGTAGGGTAGGGTGGGGTCTTTACTGTAGGGTAGGTTGGGGTCTTTACTGTAGGGTAGGGTGGGGTCTATATTGTAGGGTAGGTTGGGGTCGTTACTGTAGGGTAGGGTGGGGTCTTTACTGTAGGGTAGGTTGGGGTCTTTACTGTAGGGTAGGGTGGGGTCTTTACTGTAGGGTAGGTTGGGGTCTATACTGTAGGGTAGGTTGGGGTCTTTACTGTAGGGTAGGGTGGGGTCTTTACTGTAGGGTAGGTTGGGGTCTTTACTGTAGGGTAGGGTGGGGTCTTTACTGTAGGGTAGGGTGGGGTCGTTACTGTAGAGTAGGGTGGGGTCTTTACTGTAGGGTAGGGTGGGGTCGTTACTGTAGAGTAGGGTGGGGTCTTTACTGTAGGGTAGGGTGGGGTCGTTACTGTAGAGTAGGGTGGGGTCTTTACTGTAGGGTAGGTTGGGGTCTATACTGTAGGGTAGGTTGGGGTCTTTACTGTAGGGTAGGGTGGGGTCTTTACTGTAGGGTATGGTGGGGTCTTTACTGTAGGGTAGGGTGGGGTCGTTACTGTAGAGTAGGGTGGGGTCTTTACTGTAGGGTAGGTTCGGGTCTATACTGTAGGGTAGGGTGGGGTCTTTACTGTAGGGTATGGTGGGGTCTTTACTGTAGGGTAGGGTGGGGTCGTTACTGTAGAGTAGGGTGGGGTCTTTACTGTAGGGTAGGTTGGGGTCTATACTGTAGGGTAGGTTGGGGTCTTTACTGTAGGGTAGGGTGGGGTCTTTACTGTAGGGTAGGTTGGGGTCTTTACTGTAGGGTAGGGTGGGGTCTATATTGTAGGGTAGGTTGGGGTCGTTACTGTAGGGTAGGGTGGGGTCTTTACTGTAGGGTAGGTTGGGGTCTTTACTGTAGGGTAGGGTGGGGTCTTTACTGTAGGGTAGGTTGGGGTCTATACTGTAGGGTAGGTTGGGGTCTTTACTGTAGGGTAGGGTGGGGTCTTTACTGTAGGGTAGGTTGGGGTCTTTACTGTAGGGTAGGGTGGGGTCTATATTGTAGGGTAGGTTGGGGTCGTTACTGTAGGGTAGGGTGGGGTCTTTACTGTAGGGTAGGTTGGGGTCTTTACTGTAGGGTAGGGTGGGGTCTTTACTGTAGGGTAGGGTGGGGTCTTTACTGTAGGGCAAGGTGGGGTCTTTACTGTAGGGTAGGGTGGGGTCTTTACTGTAGGGTAGGTTGGGGTCGTTACTGTAGGGTAGGGTGGGGTCTTTACTGTAGGGTAGGTTGGGGTCTTTACTGTAGGGTAGGGTGGGGTCTTTACTGTAGGGTAGGGTGGGGTCTTTACTGTAGGGTAGGTTGGGGTCTTTACTGTAGGGTAGGGTGGGGTCTTTACTGTAGGGTAGGTTGGGGTCGTTACTGTAGGGTAGGGTGGGGTCTTTACTGTAGGGTAGGGTGGGGTCTTTACTGTAGGGCAAGGTGGGGTCGTTACTGTAGAGTAGGGTGGGGTCTATACTGTAGGGTAGGGTGGGGTCTTTACTGTAGGGCAAGGTGGGGTCGTTACTGTAGGGTAGGGTGGGGTCTTTACTGTAGGGTAGGTTGGGGTCTTTACTGTAGGGTAGGGTGGGGTCTTTACTGTAGGGCAAGGTGGGGTCGTTACTGTAGGGTAGGTTGGGGTCTTTACTGTAGGGTAGGGTGGGGTCTTTACTGTAGGGCAAGGTGGGGTCGTTACTGTAGAGTAGGGTGGGGTCTATACTGTAGGGTAGGTTGGGGTCTTTACTGTAGGGCAAGGTGGGGTCTTTACTGTAGAGTAGGGTGGGGTCTTTACTGTAGGGCAAGGTGGGGTCGTTACTGTAGGGTAGGTTGGGGTCTTTACTGTAGGGCAAGGTGGGGTATTTACTGTAGAGTAGGGTGGGGTCTTTACTGTAGGGCAAGGTGGGGTCGTTACTGTAGGGTAGGTTGGGGTCTTTACTGTAGGGCAAGGTGGGGTCTTTACTGTAGGGTAGGTTGGGGTCTATACTGTAGGGTAGGTTGGGGTCTTTACTGTAGGGTAGGGTGGGGTCTTTACTGTAGGGTAGGTTGGGGTCTTTACTGTAGGGTAGGGTGGGGTCTATATTGTAGGGTAGGTTGGGGTCTTTACTGTAGGGTAGGGTGGGGTCTTTACTGTAAAATAGGGTGGGGTCTATACTGTAGGGTGGGGTATTTACTGTAGGGTAGGGTGGGGTCTATACTATAGAGTAGGGTGGGGTCTATACTGTAGGGTAGGGTGGGGTCTTTACTGTAAAATAGGGTGGGGTCTATACTGTAGGGTGGGGTATTTACTGTAGGGTAGGGTGGGGTCTATACTATAGAGTAGGGTGGGGTCTATACTGTAATGTAGGGTGGGGTCTATACTGTAGAGTAGGGTAGGGTCTATACTGTAGGGTAGGGTGGGGTCTATACTGTAGGGTAGGGTAGGGTCTATACTGTAGGGTAGGGTGGAGTCTATACTATAGGGTGGGGTGGGGTCTATACTGTAGGGTAGGGTGGGGTCTTTACTGTAGGATAGGATGGGGTCTATACTGTAGGGTAGGGTCAATACTGTAGATTAGGGTGGAGTCTTTATTGTAGAGTAGGGTGGGGTCTATACTGTAGAGTAGGGTGGGGTCTATACTGTAGGGTAGGGTGGAGTCTTTACTGTAGAGTAGGGTGGAGTCTTTACAGTAGGGTATGGTGGGGTCTATACTGTAGGGTAGGATGGGGTCTTTAGGGTAGGGTGGGGTCTATATTGTAGGGTAGGGTGGGGTCTATATTGTAGGGTAGGTTGGGGTCTATAGTGTAGGGTAGGTTGGGGTCTTTACTGTAGGGTAGGTTGGGGTCTTTATTGTAGGGTAGGGTGGGGTATTTACTGTAGGGTATGGTGGGGTCTATACTGTAGTGTAGGATGGGGTCTATACTGTAGTGTAGGATGGGGTCTATACTGTAGTGTAGGATGGGGTCTTTACTGTAGGGTAGGGTGGGGTCTTTACTGTAGGGTAGGGTGGGGTCTTTACTGTAGGGTAGGGTGGGGTCTTTACTGTAGGGTAGGATGGGGTCTTTACTGTAGGGTAGGGTGGGGTCTTTACTGTAGGGTAGGATGGGGTCTTTACTGTAGGGTAGGGTGGGGTCTTTACTGTAGGGTAGGATGGGGTCTTTACTGTAGGGTAGGATGGGGTCTATACTGTAGGGTAGGATGGGGTCTTTACTGTAGGGTAGGGTGGGGTCTCTTTTTGACTCTGATGGTATGAAAGTAAACAACATAATGGCACTTTGAATTGAGGAAATGTATGTGCTGTGATGATGTCATAGCAGCTGTCTGTGATGATGTCATAGCAGCTGTCTGTGACGGTTCTCCCCAAGCTGTCCTGGTGGGTGTTTAGAAGACGCAGAGGAATCTAAGATAACAGGCTGAATGGTGTATTTCCAGTGTTAGGCGGGCACTGTGTCAAATACAACTGGGTCGTTCCACGGAAAGAGTGCCTTTTCGGCCCCTTGGATATATGAAGTAGAGAATTTGTGCACCAATATTGAAAAGCCTCTCATATTAAATGAAGTTTCCTTTAATATATTTAATAAAATCAGAATTTTCGACATGTCCCTCCGTCAACCCTGTGTCACTTTTAGAAAGATTTTAACCAGTTTAATCCCCCAAATTCCCCAAGTTTCAACATCGTTACTTTGACAAAGTAATTTCTGAAAATTATTATTATGTGATATAGTGATTCATTTACATATGTCCCTAATGTTTAAGCCTGTGGCGGGAACAGAACTCTCGTTTTAATAATGCTGAAACGATTCATTTTTAAATATTATTTTTTTTTTTGGGGGGGGAAACTTTGAACATCTAATAGTCAAATCACAGAGTAAAAGCCGGTTGGACTGTTTCTGGTCATCTTCTGGTGTTTTGTGGTGGGAAACCGAGCAGGTCCAGCAGAACACCCTGTTACCCATACATGTCCCTCCCTGTTGCACACAACACACGTCCATTCCCCCATGTCACACGGGGATTCATGGCTGATTTAAGAAGAAATCGTCAACCCTGTCACGCACAACCCTGATACTTTATTTGGCACGGAATAGGCACTTACTATAGTAGTGTTTTATTTATTTAACCTCTTGAGACGGGAAAATGTGTTTTTCATGACAGGATGTGAAAACGAGGTCAAATCAAATGTTTCCTTTGACCAAGTGACACTTCTCAAAAGGCACCATAAGGGTGGACCGACCCACCTGTCCATCACCATCTCGGATTGATTCCTCATATTATCTGGACTATCCTTAGCAACATATCTTCCCCCCAAAAAAACAAATCAGTAAACCGCAACTTCTTCCTCTATATGAGTACAGCGTTCCAATGCAGGGTATATATATTTTTTTTATAAAGATGGCTTTTTTGAGCGAGCATTTCTTGGTGATTTACTCAGAGGCCCCTCCCAGAACAGTAATATCTTTCTTCACTCATGTTTCTGCAGAGTCACATGTCTGTTGTGTTGCTGTGTGTGAATCTGGTAATAATCGTGTGCAGGGGGACAAAAATAAACATCACATTATTTATCATTTCATTTCTCTACACATAATAAATATATCATCACATATATTAATATATATGTATAATAATAGATTTGCCTTTACATTACTCTTTACCTCTTAGGTTTATACACATATTTATGTACAGTTCTTTGTATTTACACTATAGGGTCGAAGATCACAGAGCCTGAAATACCTAGCCTGGACGACAGAGTCTGGACTACAGAGTCTGGACTACAGAGCCTGGACGACAGAGCCTGGCCTACAGAGCCTGAACTACAGAGTCTGAACTACAGAGTCTGGACTACAGAGCCTGGACGACAGAGCCTGGACTACAGAGCCTGGACGACAGAGCCTGGCCTACAGAGCCTGGCCTACAGAGTCTGAACTACAGAGTCTGAACTACAGAGTCTGAACTACAGAGTCTGGACGACAGAGCCTGGCCTACAGAGTCTGAACTACAGAGTCTGAACTACAGAGTCTGGACTACAGAGCCTGGACTACAGAGTCTGAACTACAGAGCCTGAACTACAGAGCCTGGACTACAGAGCCTGGACTACAGAGCCTGGACTACAGAGTCTGAACTACAGAGCCTGGACTACAGAGCCTGAACTACAGAGCCTGGACTACAGAGCCTGGACTACAGAGCCTGAACTACAGAGCCTGAACTACAGAGCCTGGACTACAGAGTCTGGACCACATAGTCTGAACTACAGAGCCTGAACTACAGAGCCTGATACAGAGTCTGAACTACAGAGCCTGGACTACAGAGTCTGAACTACAGAGCCTGGACTACAGAGCCTGGACTACAGAGCCTGGACTACAGAGCCTGAACTACAGAGCCTGGACTACAGAGCCTGATACAGAGCCTGGACTACAGAGCCTGGACTACAGAGTCTGAACTACAGAGCCTGAACAACAGAGCCTGGACTACAGAGCCTGAACTACAGAGCCTGAACTACAGAGCCTGATACAGAGCCTGGACTACAGAGCCTGGACTACAGAGCCTGAACTACAGAGCCTGATACAGAGCCTGGACTACAGAGCCTGGACTACAGAGCCTGGACTACAGAGCCTGAACTACAGAGCCTGGACTACAGAGCCTGAACTACAGAGCCTGGACTACAGAGTCTGAACTACAGAGCCTGAACTACAGAGCCTGGACTACAGAGCCTGATACAGAGTCTGGACTACAGAGCCTGGACTACAGAGCCTGGACTACAGAGCCTGGACTACAGAGCCTGATACAGAGTCTGAACTACAGAGCCTGGACTACAGAGCCTGATACAGAGCCTGGACTACAGAGCCTGGACTACAGAGTCTGGACGACAGAGCCTGAACTACAGAGCCTGAACTACAGAGCCTGAACTACAAAGCCTGGACTACAGAGCCTGGACTATAGAGCCTGATACAGAGTCTGGACTACAGAGCCTGAACTACAAAGCCTGGACTACAGAGTCTGGACTACAGAGCCTGGACTACAGAGCCTGGACTACAGAGCCTGGACTACAGAGTCTGAACTACAGAGCCTGGACTACAGAGCCTGAACTACAGAGCCTGAACTATAGAGCCTGGCCTACAGAGCCTGAACTACAGAGCCTTGAGTTAAGAGAGAAACATCTTTAGAACCTGAAGCAGTCTTTGGAACCTTTGGATCTGATTGGTTGTTTGACTGATTGATCTGACTGATTGGTTGTTTTATGAGCAGTTTTGAGGAGGAGCATGGTCCTCTCAGACTGCCCCTTCTGTATCAAGCTCTAATACCCTTTTCACACTATCTTGCAAACCCAAACAGTATTGTGCTGGCTTGGATATTGTCCTTTTAAAAGGTTCTTTCCAGCATGGATCCAGCAGCTTTAGTAGAGGTGTAACCAGGCCAAACAATACAGCTTGGTTCTGCTCAGCACAGAAGTGTGAAAAAGGTGTGATGTCACTCCTCAGTCTGAAAGGTGTGATGTCACTCCCCAGTCTGAAAGGTGTGATGTCACTCCCCAGTCTGAAAGGTGTGATGTCACTCCCCAGTCTGAAAGGTGTGATGTCTCTCCTCAGTCTGAAAGGTGTGATGTCTCTCCTCAGTCTGAAAGGTGTGATGCCTCCCCCCAGTCTGAAAGGTGTGATGTCACTCCCCAGTCTGAAAGATATGATGTCACTCACAAGTCTAAAATGTGTGATGTCACTCCCCAGTCTGAAAGTGTCACGCCCTGATCTGTTTCACCTGTCCTTGTGATTGTCTCCACCCCCTCCTGGTGTCGCTGATTTTCCTGGTGTATTTATCCCTGTGTTCCCTGTCTCTCTGTACCAGTGTATTTATCCCTGTGTTTCCTGTCTCTCTGTACCAGTGTATTTATCCCTGTGTTTCCTGTCTCTCTGTACCAGTGTATTTATCCCTGTGTTTCCTGTCTCTCTGTGCCAGTTCGTCTTGTATGTTATTTTCAAGTCAACCAGCGTTTTTCCTGTTCTCCTGCTTTTTGCTATTCTCCTTTTTCTAGTCCTCCTGGTTTTGACCCTTGCCTGTTTCTGGACTCTGTACCCGCCTGCCTGACCATTCTGCCTGCCTTGACCACGAGCTGCCACTCTGTACCTCCTGGACTCAGAACTGGTTTTGACCTTTTTGCCTGTCCATGACCATTCTCTTACCTACTTCCTTTTGGATTAATAAACATTGTAAGACTCAAACCATCTGCCTCCTGTGTCTGCATCTGGGTCTCGCCTTGTGTCATGATAGAAAGGTATGATATCAGTCGTCAGTCTGAAAGGTATGATGTCAGTTGTCAGTCTCTAAGGTGTGATATCTCTCCCCAGTCTGAAAGGTGTGATGCCTCCCCCCCAGTCTGAAAGGTATGATATCACTCCCCAGTCTGAAAGATGTGATGTCACTCCTTAGTCTGACGATACAGTTTGATAGTTGAAACCCCCTTCTGAGAACAGCAACAATGCACTATGTTCTATTCCATAGACATTCTAATACTGTGCTGGTGAAAATATGTGCATGAATTCATCTTTAACCCTGTACAAATAAATTATTGCTACTTACAAAGCAATCCTACAGATGTCTCCTAACTGTGTATCAGTGCAGATATGTGTACATGGGGGAGAAGTGGGAAGAATAGGGACTGGGGACAGGGGTGACACAGACATCAGGGTTGGGGTCCATTCCATTTCAATTCATTCATTCAGAAAGTAAACAGTTTACTTCCTAAATTGACTGAATTGAAATGGAATGGATCCAAACCCTCCGCAGAATAGGGTTAGTTATGCATTTCATACTGCATTATTCAATAGACTCTGTTCATCGTCATCTCTATAGTGTGCAGAAAACTAAGACTAATAACTCTCTTATCATATTACCCTGTTAGGAATACAGTACACTACACACCATGACCCTGAAGACCCACTAACCACACATCTACCCAACCAATCAGACCCACTTTACCCACACATCTACCCAACCAATCAGACCCACTAACCACACATCTACCCAACCAATCAGACCCACTAACCACACATCTACCCAACCAATCAGACCCACTAACCACACATCTACCCAACCAATCAGACCCACTTTACCCACACATCTACCCAACCAATCAGACCCACTTTACCCACACATCTACCCAACCAATCAGACCCACTAACCACACATCTACCCAACCAATCAGACCCACTTTACCCACACATCTACCCAACCAATCAGACCCACTAACCACACATCTACCCAACCAATCAGACCCACTTTACCCACACATCTACCGAACCAATCAGACCCACACATCTACCCAACCAATCAGACCCACTAACCACACATCTACCCAACCAGTCAGACCCACTTTACCCAACTAATCAGACCCACTTTACCCACACATCTACCCAACCAATCAGACCCACTAACCACACATCTACCCAACCAATCAGATCCACTAACCACACATCTACCCAACCAGTCAGGTTAAGAGTTTCTTTCCTTTAGGGTCAGGCCAAACTATTTGTGAGTATGCGATGCATGTATTGCAATTTAAGTGCAGGCTTTTCATATAAGGCAAAAAAAATACTTAAAAAGTCACAAAAAATACTGATCACTGTTTCAAAGAGAGGAAAAAACTGTAGTATCCACAAAGCAAAAATATAATACTGAACATGGCATTTAATACTCCTCCATATAATCCATATGTCTTCTTCCTTCCAAAGGCAACTGGTCCTCCTCTATATGGCATGTGGTGTGTTATTGTTTGCTCACATTGAGTTTACATTACTATTTGCGTAGTATTTCTAAGAGATGAGTTTTGCTTGCAGCCTGCAGGTATAGCATAATGTGAGGGAGGGGGGTTCAGTCCTGGAGTTCCAGGTCAGAGGTCAAGGTTCAGTCCTGGAGTTCCAGGTCAGAGGTCATGGTTCAGACCTGGAGTTTCAGGTCAGAGGTCATGGTTCAGACCTGGAGTTTCAGGTCAGAGGTCAAGGTTCAGTCCTGGAGTTCCAGGTCAAAGGTCAGGTGAGCATTGTGGTGTATAAGAAGAAGCTTTGTTTGTTCGTTTTGTCTGGGAGCGTCGTGGCAGTGCGGTGTGAGCGAGCGAGCATTACAGTCTCTAACAGTATGTACAGCTAGCTGGATGTAGGAGCGCCACGGTGCCAGCCTCGGGCAAGCTCTGATGATGTCACATCATAGCGCTGTCTCAGAGTAACGATGTCATAAGGTGGTGTCCTGGGGTTCGTCGTCCTCAGGCACGGCGTAGGGGTCGTGGTCGGGGTTATCGTCTCTCCGCGGGGGAGGAGAGTGTGTCACCGCTCCGTAGCGCCTGCAGGGGGCAGCACCGCTGAACTCGTCGATGAGGCTGTCCAGGTTCACATTGATGGAGGGGATTTCATAATTGAAGTAATCTAATGATGGCATGGTTAGCGGGTTGGCATGGCGACAGAGGTGGGATGTGATTATTATGGTGTGGTGGTGGTGAAGAGAAGCATGAAGAGGAGGAGGAGGAGGTGATGATGGTGTGTAAAAAAAGGAATAAAGCAGAAAGGAAATTTAGTTTTTTGAGTCAGAAAAAACTGTTGTTGTTGTTTGAAGAAAGCAGCAGCAGGTAAGTATGTTGGTCTCTGACACATTCTACACAGGGAGGGAGTCATACTGTGTTACTGGGCTAGTAGGTATAACACCAGAGACCTCTGGAGAAGCTAGGTCTATAACAGGGAGGTAGTCATACTGTGTTACTGGGCTAGTAGGTATAACATGACCTCTGGAGGGAAAGCAGTGAAACAGACGGAGCAGGAGGCGATGCTGTCAGAGGGAGGGCAGTGAAACAGATGGGTCTGTCTTGAAGCCATGGGTCTGGGATGGAGGTCACCTGGGGGTTACCTGTGGAGCCCACACGCCTGTCCTGTAGCAGGGGCGACGTTTGTTGCCATGGGGATGGTAAAAAGGGCCGAAGCGTTAAAGATGGACCTTCGGGGGAACCGACGGCGTCTGCAATGGTGAGCGCTGCAGTGTACGTGATGCGCTCTAGGAAGTCCATAAGCCATGCATACAGTACGTACAGTCTGAACAACAGCATGCCGACTAAAGTAACATCAACAGAATGGGGTAGCTAGCTAGCGTTAGCATGGCTGATACTGTAACACCAACAGAATTGGGCAGCTAGCGTTAGCATGGCTGATATTGTAAACCCACTGATGGGGCAGCTAGCTACTGTTAGCATGGCTGATACTGTAACACCAACAGAATTGGGCAGCTAGCTAGCGTTAGCATGGCTGATATTGTAAACCCACTGATGGGGCAGCTAGCTACTGTTAGCATGGCTGATACTGTAACACCAACAGAATTGGGCAGATAGCTAGTGTTAGCATGGCTGATACTGTAACACCAACAGAATTGGGCAGCTAGCTAGCGTTAGCATGGCTGGCTGATAGCTAGCTGTTTAGCTAACAGGTACAAGATGTATGCATGAAGCAGGCTGCAGGAGAACCCAGAGGCAGCCACAGCACCAGGCCAGGCGGGGCGAGGCGGGCGGAGCGGTGAGAGATGGAGCGTAGTACGGTAACGGTACTGGCGGGCGAGGTCAAATCTGGCTTACCCTAAACGGCCCCCTCACACTTAGCCCACACCACACTGACTCCCCTGGCCTCACACGGCTGGTACACAACATAGTAGCAGGTAGAGCAGAGCAGGGGAACAAGAGAATCATGAATAGAACACAGGGACACAGAGAGAATGACTGGTATTGATACTGACAGGTAGAACAGAGAACCTCATAGAATATTAGAATTAGATTTCTATGGAACACCTCAGATCATAATTATGACATCAGACAAGAAGTAGGCCTATCTGAGTGACCACTTCTTCAATAAGCCTGGTTGCCAGTCTGTTTCTGCTCTCTTGCCAACCCCTTGTGGAATTGCTTGCCAATGTGCAATGGGGTTGGTAAGAGCACAAACAGGTCTGGGACCAGCCTAGAATGAGCCATGTTTGTCCTGAGAGAGTAAGCATAGAATTAGAATGACTAGAATAGACATTCCCCTTTCCAGTCAACATTCCATGATGAGTGGAACAATGTTGGCTATATTCATGAATCCACGTTGCGTCACAACATCGTTATGAAGATTCTCTTGAGCCCTGGTGCCCTACTGAAGGTCAATGCATTGTCAATGGGCACTGATGAAGATCTAGCCTAAAGTGCATTACACTGGGCTTGGGAAACCCAATGATATTTCAAAAGGAGACAAGCTATTAGTAAGAAAACCTTTTCTTATCACTGTGATGAAGCCAGATTGACCTTAGATGCAATATAACTTTACCTAGCTGGCTGAGATTGAGGGACAGTCCTGGGTTTTTGCTAGCTAACGTTAGCATTGCTAGACATTTCTGACTAACTCTGATAGCTAATCTCTCTAAAGTGAATTTGACGACATCCTAATGATGGCAAACTCGTTTCCTACTAATTATTTGCTGACTTTAGCAATATCGTCGTATTTCCAGGCCACTATAGCGTCATCTATAGTGTAATTCCAGGCCACTATAGTGTAATCTATAGTGTAATTCCAGGCCACTATAGTGTAATCTATAGTGTAATTCCAGGCCACTATGGTGTAATCTATAGTGTAATTTAGACTAAACAGTCATTAGCCTCCATTCAGAATGACTGGGCATCACTGGACTTTCAGGCACCACAATGGCTGAGGCGTTCATAACAACGCACGACGCCACCAAATGACGGTGAATACACTGTCAAATTGCCATGGTATGAGGGGGATTGTTCTGTTCTAGTCATTCTATTTCTATGCGTGTAAGCCTGGGACCTACCTAGCTCTGGCGTACTGTATGAGGGATAAACAGAGAGGAAGCACATGATGAATCTAATGGAAACTTCCATACAAGCAGGACATCGCTATGCTTCCCTGATGTTTCCTCACAATACTTAGAAACATCAGCACATAACACAAGCAATGGATACATAGTGTAGTTTTCTCTCTACAATGTACAACAAAATGTTAATATTTACAAGATATTGTTCTTCTCGGGACGACTGCGCTCTGTCTGTCTAAATAAAGGCCACCGTTATTCAACAACACATTATTTTATAGAACGGGTGAGTCAGTAGTGATAGGATGCTGATTTCCCTAGTCCTACTAGCTACACCTGTCCACCGTCTCCATTGGACAGCGCCACAGCCAGTCTGAGAGCCGGGCGCTTCTGCATCGTCCCTGACCCCACCTGCGGTGGTAGCGGTGGTGTCGTTGCCGTGGTTACGTGATCATCATGCTGTTTACCTGTGGACATGCTCTCCCCGGGCGACAGTCCGTCCAGGATGCCCTGCTCCAGGGGCCCAGGGCCAACAGGGGTGGCCCCCGGCTGAGGAACGGTGGGCGGCTGAGGAGGGGGCAGGCTGGGCCTCTGCCGGGGCTTAGGGGTGGGCCGAGACTTGCCCAGCGTGCCGGTCAGAGAAGGGGGGGAGGACAGGGACCCCAGGGACCCTAGGGAACCACAGAGAGGGGTCTGACCAGGGGAGGAGGCCCCTAGTCCTCCAGGGGCCTGTGGGGGACCGGCCAGTCCATAGGGCGAGGGGGTGCTCGGAGGGGTGGGGGACAGGCTGACCGGCGACGGCTGACCTGTGGACTGGTCCGAAATCCCACCAGAACCTGACTGGCCATACCCAGCTGGAACCTTTGGAGGGATAGGGGCCGGCTTCTTAGAGCCTGGAGACAGAAAAGAAGAGAGTTAACATGAACATGAATATCTAAAGTATATTAACACATCTAAAACTAAGCCTCTCTTTATTCCAGGGGTTGGAACCGGTTCAGGGAAAAGAACCGAAAACCGGAAAATAAAGAAATTATTTGAGGAACAGAACCCGAACCAAAAACAAAAGTGATCTATACTGTTCCGGAACAGAACCATTATTTTAAAAACATGAGGAACCGGTTAATAATGTTATTTTACGTTCCGGGCATTTTTTTTCTACTCCCACAAAAATCGCAACAAAGCGCCTATGCAAAGCCCTCACTCTGTCACTCAGAAACCTATTCCAGCGTCTGCCTGCCAGCTGGAAATCCTTTCCAGTGGGTGGGGCTGTATGTAGGTTACCTGCCCCTCCCCTCTGAAGCAGGTACTGTAGCCTACTGACAATGTTACAAGCATGATTCAGAATTGGAGAAGAATGGATTGACTTTTCAACGTTGGTTAAGGATACTATTGTTACCGTGTTTCACATTGGATTTATTAACCATAAGAAGGTAAGACGTGTTCTTAAATCTAGTGCTGCTCTGCACACACAAGCTTGTTAGCTAGCTTGCTACGTTCCTCCATAGAAGGCTCTCCTCTGTAGGCATCATTTATTTGAGCCTAATTCAGATAATGCATGTCATAACAAGATGGCCAGCGCTTCAAAGCAAGCTTCCTCCATCATCTCTCACTCTCTCCTCACCCTCAACATTTCAGTTGCATCTTGTGCCCTACGCTGTGACTGGCACAGTGTGTGTGTGTGTTTCTCTTTCATTATGATTAAACCATGCTGTTACGGCAAAATACAATTTGCTCTTAACTATTTTCCGATTCAGATTAAATTGCTTACTCGCTCCGCAGCAAGCTTCTCTATCCGCACTGATTGGTGAAGTAATTTAATGTCGAGCTAAATGTATAAAGGAACAGAAAGGAACGATATAAACTGGTACTTTTGTCTGGTTCGAACCAGTTGAGAACTTTATTTTGTTGGTCAGAACAATGGAACGTAACAACAACAAAAAATCTGTATTTAACCTTTATTTAGCAAGTCAAGTCAGTTAAGAACAAATTCTTATTTTCAATGACGGCCTAGTTATCTGCCTGTTCAGGCGCAGAACGACACATTTGTACCTTGTCAGCTCGGGGGTTTGAACCTAGTCCAACGCTCTAACCACTAGGCTACCCTGCCGCACCTCTAACCACTAGGCTACTCTGCCGCACCTCAAACCACTAGGCTACCCTGCCGCACCTCTAACCACTAGGCTACCCTGCCGCACCTCTAACCACTAGGCTACCCTGCCGCCTCTACACTCTAACCACTAGGCTACCCTGCCGCACCTCTAACCACTAGGCTACCCTGCCGCCTCTACACTCTAACCACTAGGCTACCCTGCCGCACCTCTAACCACTAGGCTACCCTGCCGCACCTCTAACCACTAGGCTACCCTGCCGCACCTCTAACCACTAGGCTACCCTGCCGCCTCTACACTCTAACCACTAGGCTACCCTGCCGCACCTCTAACCACTAGGCTACCCTGCCGCCTCTACACTCTAACCACTAGGCTACCCTGCCGCACCTCTACCCACTAGGCTACCCTGCTGCACCTCTAACCACTAGGCTACCCTGCCGCACCTCTAACCACTAGGCTACCCTGCCGCACCTCTAACCACTAGGCTACCCTGCCGCACCTCTAACCACTAGGCTACCCTGCCGCACCTCTAACCACTAGGCTACCCTGCCGCCTCTACACTCTAACCACTAGGCTACCCTGCCGCCTCTACACTCTAACCACTAGGCTACCCTGCCGCACCTCTAACCACTAGGCTACCCTGCCGCCCCAAATGATTCAGTTCAGGACAAAAACAATTGGAAAAATAATTTTGGTTCCAACCCCAGTTTTATACAGTAAAACAAATGAATATAAACATTTTGATAACCAACAAATTAGATTAGACATGTATAATACATGAAGTGTCTGTTTTCTGGACCATGTTGAATGGAGAATCTACATGGAACGTGTTTAGGACTTAATCCAGCAACAGGTTTACTATGAATCCTTCTAGAACCCGCTCAAAGTCAAACATTTGCTGTCTAGGTAAAACAACAAGAATCCAAAAGATATGGATCCGACTGTGACGTTGAACCGCTGACCTTTGCGCATGGTGTGTGGGCTGTGTTCTGTGGAGTGGGGCGACTGGCTGCAGCTCTGCTGGCCAACACCAGGGGGCACCGTCGGACCTGCCACCTGCACCCCCTTGTGACCAATCACTGGAGAGCTCTCCTTACTCCTCAGTGTACTGGTGAAGGAGAGAGGATGTTAGGCTGTTGTCACTGTCCACTTATAGATAGATGCATGTCAAACTACATCGCAACATCATCGCTACAGAAAATGTCCTTCTTCTTCATTTATTTGACCATTATTTTAACAGGGTCCACTGAGAATTAGGTCTCTTTTATAAGGGAGCCCTTCTTAATTGTCATCATCATCATCATCAAATAACCTTAATCAATGTCAGTGGACTCCAACCTACTACATAGTATCTGGGTCTGTTGTGTTGCGCCAACCTACTACATACAGTGCCTTGCGAAAGTATTCGGCCCCGTTGAACTTTGCGACCTTTTGCCACATTTCAGGCTTCAAACATAAAGATATAAAACTGTATTTTTTTTGTGAAGAATCAACAACAAGTGGGACTCAATCATGAAGTGGAACGACATTTATTGGATATTTCAAACTTTTTTTAACAAATCAAAAACTGAAAAATTGGGCGTGCAAAATTATTCAGCCCCCTTAAGTTAATACTTTGTAGCGCCACCTTTTGCTGCGAATACAGCTGTAAGTCGCTTGGGGTATGTCTCTATCAGTTTTGCACATCGAGAGACTGACATTTTTTCCCATTTCTCCTTGCAAAACAGCTCAAGCTCAGTGAGGTTGGATGGAGTTCTTTCCACAGATTCTCGATTGGATTCAGGTCTGGACTTTGACTTGGCCATTCTAACACCTGGATATGTTTATTTTTGAACCATTCCATTGTAGATTTTGCTTTATGTTTTGGATCATTGTCTTGTTGGAAGACAAATCTCCGTCCCAGTCTCAGGTCTTTTGCAGACTCCATCAGGTTTTCTTACAGAATGGTCCTGTATTTGGCTCCATCCATCTTCCCATCAATTTTAACCATCTTCCCTGTCCCTGCTGAAGAAAAGCAGGCCCAAACCATGATGCTGCCACCACCATGTTTGACAGTGGGGATGGTGTGTTCAGCTGTGTAGCTTTTACGCCAAACATAACGTTTTGCATTGTTGCCAAAAAGTTCCATTTTGGTTTCATCTGACCAGAGCACCGTCTTCCACGTGTTTGGTGTGTCCCCCAGGTGGCTTGTGGCAAACTTTAAACGACACTTTTTATGGGTATCTTTAAGAAATGGCTTTCTTGCCACTCTTCCATAAAGGCCAGATTTGTGCAATATAAGACTGATTGTTGTCCTATGGACAGAGTCTCCCACCTCAGCTGTAGATCTCTGCAGTTCATCCAGCGTGATCATGGGCCTCTTGGCTGCATCTCTGATCAGTCTTCTCCTTGTATCAGCTGAAAGTTTAGAGGGACGGCCAGGTCTTGGTAGATTTGCAGTGGTCTGATACTCCTTCCATTTCAATATTATCGCTTGCACAGTGCTCCTTGGGATGTTTAAAGCTTGGGAAATATTTTTGTATCCAAATCCGGCTTTAAACTTCTTCACAACAGTATCTCGGACCTGCCTGGTGTGTTCCTTGTTCTTCATGATGCTCTCTGCGCTTTTAACAGACCTCTGAGACTATCACAGTGTAGGTGCATTTATACGGAGACTTGATTACACACAGGTGGATTGTATTTATCATTAGTCATTTAGGTCAACATTGGATCATTCAGAGATCCTCACTGAACTTCTGGAGAGAGTTTGCTGCACTGAAAGTAAAGGGGCTGAATAATTTTGCACGCCCAATTTTTCAGTTTTTGATTTGTTAAAAAAGTTTGAAATATCCAATAAATGTCGTTCCACTTCATGATTGAGTCCCACTTGTTGTTGATTCTTCACAAAAAAATACAGTTTTATATCTTTATGTTTGAAGCCTGAAATGTGGCAAAAGGTCGCAAAGTTCAAGGGGGCCGAATACTTTCGCAAGGCACTGTAGTATCTGGGTCTGTTGTGTTGCTGTAGTATCTGACTGATAATAATAATAATAGCTCCCATCACACCAGGCCTTCAACACCTATATAGGGGTCACTAGACAGTGTGTACTTCAGAGGGTATAGGGGTCACTAGACAGTGTGTACTTCAGAGGGTATAGGGGTCACTAGACAGTGTGTACTTCAGAGGGTATAGGGGTCA